>NC_084824.1:40149627-40233289 GCF_958449725.1 Rosa rugosa | reverse complement strand
TCTACCTCAGCTTGTTTGAACTGACCATTCTTATCTTGTCTTGCCTTAATCCACATTGTAGCTCGATCCAGTTGTTCCAACGGCATACTTTTAGACTAAATGGCCACAAGCAAAAAAAAAAAAAAAATCAGCAATTAGATAATCAACTAAAGATATTTCTACTGATAATTAAAAACATTTAGCAAGTTAGTAGCCATCTAACTAAAACTCACCAATTCTTCTTGCAAATTTGCATACCCTTTGCGTGCCATACGGTGAGGGTATTTATTCTCCTTTCGTTTCATAATTTGGGCCTCACGTACTTCCTGCAAACCAAACCAAAAGAAAATTACATATTGCAGTGACTTACTGTAGGATTTAACAACTTCCACCAAAAACCAAAATTCATTAAATGAACAACAAACCAGAAAACTAGCTGAAAGCCTGTCAGCAACAAAGGTTTGCCAATTGTCCTTCGTTATGCTTCGGTAATCATCCGGTGGAAATTCCAAGAGATCAGGTTCATTCATGTAAGGGATAATGTATAAATTGGTCAACTTGCTCTTGAACTCTCTCCATTTATTTGCAGCTGATGTGATCACCATTTTCCGACATTCTTTAGGTATGACAAATGCATCCTAAACACGTAGCAAAAATAAATTTCAAATCAGAGTACTAATAGTGGTCCAATAACATTAAAACCATGTGTTTGTCAATGTAATTTGAAAAAATTGAGCTCTATGATGAGTATAAGTACCGTTATTGATTCCCAAATTTTTTCCTTTTCGTCTGGATCCACGTCTCTCCAATCCGGTATTGAGATTGGGATCTTTGTACGAGCCAACACTCCTATGTAAGACTGCATTTCATTTGCCACCTTACCAACAGGTTCCCCTTTATCATTGAACTTGACAGTTAACTTCTTTCCTCGGATAAGTCTATTTGTGATGCGGCTCATAGTTACCATCCCTCGCTTCAACAACTTTAATCCACCGGTTACGTTTTCATCATCATCATCATCATCATCATCATCATGAGCAGCGACCTTGTTGTTTGTGGAACTTGACTTTTTGGACGACTTACTTGATGATGCTCCTTTCTTCAACTCAGCAGTCATGATCAGCTTCACTTTTCTTGATGTAGTTTGACACTTCTTGGGAGAGGAAGGTTTTCTAGTAGTTTTATACTTCTTTTGTGCAGTAGTCTTTTTTCGTGGAGTCACCTGCTTTTTGGGGGAGGAAGCTACCTCTGAAATACTTGCATTTATTGGTATGGCAGATGTTGATCTTGATCGTTTCATCGCCGCACTCCTAATCCTTAGTGCTATGGATCTTGCAGATGCTGATGATCGTGTGGACGGCGACATTATCTGAAACAAAGAGCAAATGTAGTTAGCTACATGTTAAATAACATGACAATTATTCAGATAAACAGAAATTAATTATTAAACAAGAAACAAATACTTAGGCAAAAATCAACAAAAGCAATAGTGAAGCAGGAAATGCAAGAATCAAAGTAGTCTTTATATAACAAAAACTTTATTGCAACTTAACAAAGTACGTAGATATAAAACTAAACAACGAAACCCAACCTATAGTAAAATGCATACATTCAGATCACTAAGCTCTTTTCCTAATCACTAATCCACCCATATTCCTTCATTGCCATCTCGAATGTAGGAGCTTGGCTCTTCACCAAGTACATCATCAAATGTCTCGATTGATGGCATTATAGGAATAAATGGGTGCTGCGCCACTTCAATATCTTCTAGCTCTTCATCATTACCAGCCCCTTGGTAGTCACTATCCGGGCATCGTATTACCACTGACCATTGATCATCAAGGGGGTCATCTATGTAGAAAATTTGTTTGACATGCGTGGCTAAGACAAATGGATCATTTAAATGCCCTATTCTATTCAGTTTAACCAAAGTAAAGCCAAGTTCATCTACTTTAATCCCCCTGGCTGACTCAACCCAATCGCACATAAAGACCGGTACCCTAAACTTGTAGTAGTCCACCTCCCAGATTTGCTGTATCCTACCGTAGAAGTCCATATCATCGGTTTTGGGGTTATTATCCTTTGCACTAGCAACTTGCATTGCATCCGCAACTAAAAAAACGCCACTGTTTTGAACTGATCTGACTTTGTCACGCGCAATAGTGTTGAAATCAACCCCATTAACATGATATCCACTAAAAGTAGGGACCTCCTTTTTCGGTCCACCTGCGAGCCACCTGATACTTTCTGAAATAGAATTATCGGCAAATCTCATTTCGTTTGCAACCTGCAAATTACATCATATGTCAAAGAGCATACAACACAAGTTTTGAGTCAAACAAAACTTATAATTTACTTCCTAAACCCTAAATAAAATAGAGTAGAGAATAAGCTATGTACCCTCTCCTTTAACCAACCAGCAAAGGTAAGATTCTGTTTTTGCTTCAACCACTTTTCATTTTTGATGAACCTTGGGAAACTTAACTTCAATAATTCCATATGCTCACTGCAAAGGGGGAAATGCATGAAATGAGCAGAAAAACCTAAATGAATGTGTACGTTAATATAGTACAACATTAAAATTGTAACAGAAGAATTAATATCACTTACGTGAAATATGGGATTGCATCTTCCGTGTTCTGTAATACACAAAGGTGAGCTAGGTCTAGCTGCTTCTGATTCACACTAATCATGGTGGCACCTGACAACGGCTTGCAGCCATTTAAAAACCCAGATTTGGTTCTCAAAGGGATCCCAACAGTGGTAGCATCTTCAGGAAGTATACGTTCTGAGCAAAACTCAATTGCCTCTTCAACAATATAATTCTCTGCAATGCAGCCCTCAGGAAATTGTCGATTTCTCACCCATCCTTTGAACACCTTCATGTACCTCTCGAAAGGGTACATCCATCTAAAAAAGACCGGACCGCATAACTCGACTTCCCTAACGAGATGAACAGTTAGGTGAATCATTATGTCAAAAAATGAGGGTGGAAAGAACTTCTCAAGCAGGCAAACTGTATCAACCAGGTCTGCTTGCATTTGTTCCAGCTTTGAAACATCGATCACCTTGCTACATATTGCTTTGAAAAATAGGCAGAACCGGATAATTGCATACCGAACCGGTTTCTCTAAAACTGAACGTAGTGCGATTGGGAGAAGAAGTTGCATTATAGTGTGGCAATCATGTGATTTAAGACCGGCGAGTCTTAAATCCTCCATTGACACCAGATTTCGTACATTGGATGAAAACCTAACCGGAACAGTCATATTGAAAAATGAACTACAAACGATCTTTCTCTCATCAAGGAACAAGTTCCAACTAGCCAAAGGCAACTTCTCCCTTTTTCCAGTGCTTGTAGCCTTCAAATCAGTGCGTATACCCATATCAACCATGTCTAAACGAGCAGCAGCCCCATCCTTAGTCTTCCCCGGAATATTCAACAACGTACCAAGGATAGCATCGCAACAATTCTTCTCAATATGCATCACATCAAGATTATGTCTTACCGGAAGATGTTTCCAGTATGCAAGTTCAAAGAAAACAGACTTTTTCTTCCAACAAGGTCTGTTTTGATCTTCAAGACCCTTATAAGGGGGATGAGGGTTTTTTTTGCCAAATGGCCAATCAAGACCTTGAACTCTTGACAAAACCTCCTCTCCACTTAATGGTTTAGGAGCTTCACCCTCCTCTACAGTGTTGTCGAAAGCAGCAGCTTGCTTTCGATATGGATGATGTCGTGGCAGGAATCTTCGATGCCTCATGAATGCCATTTTTTTAGACTTCTTCAACCTATACGGTTTGGTCTCTTCAACACATACTGGACAAGCATTGTATCCTTTGACAATGCTTCCCGATAAGTTCCCATATGCGGGAAAATCGTTAATTGTCCACAACAGTGCTGCCCTCAATGTAAAATACTCTCCTCTTACAGCATCATATACTCTCTCAACCCCATCCCACAACACTTTCAGATCATCAATCAACGGCTGCAGATAGACATCGATATCATTTCCGGGCTGTTTAGGTCCAGAAATTAACAATGTCAACATCATGTACTTCCTTTTCATGCACAACCATGGAGGAAGGTTATACGTGATAAGTATAACAGGCCAGCATGAGTATTTGCTACTTAGAGAACTATGTGGGTTAAACCCGTCTGATGAAAGAGCTAGTCTAAGGTTCCTAGGCTCTACACCAAAATCTGGCCATTTTGTGTCAATCATTTTCCAAGTCGGGGAATCCGCTGGATGCCTCATCATTCCATCATTCTTTCTATCCTTGACATGCCAAGTCAGTTCCTTTGCTGAAACAGTTGATTGGAACATCCTTTTGAACCTTGGGATCGGTGGGAAGTACCACAATACCTTCCCGGGTACCCCTTCTTTCTCGGATTTGTCCCTGCCTAGTTTCCACCTTGATTCACCACAAGTGGGGCAGCTTGTTGCATCAGCATGCTGCAACCTATATAAGATGCAGTCATTTGGACAAGCATGAATCTTTTCATACTCCATCCCCAATGAGCGCAGTGTTCTTTTGGCCTCATAAACTGACCCTGGTAACTCATTCCCTTCAGGAAGCAATAGGCCAATCATAATTAACATGTCTGAATAGCAAGCATCAGTCATGCCGTGTTTAGCTTTTAGATTGAATGTTTGTATCAAGCCATTCAACTTGGTTGTCTTAGTACAACCAGGATATAGGGGCTTATCTCCATCCTCTACAAACTTCCTAAACTCATTCGAGTCTTCCGAAATCCCCTCATCCTCACTACCCTTCATACCTTCTTCATCCTCTTCTATCCCAAAATCAGGATTCATCTCAACTGTTTCAGAATCCCCTCTAGCAACATTCAAGGCAGAAGTTGATGGTTCTCCATGCCACTTCCAATGCCTATAGTTGACATCTATACCATTAAAAAATATATGGTCCTTAATCACCCCTATGGACCAAAAATCATTGTTACAACACTTCAAGCAAGGGCAACATATGCTATTTGTGTCCCTTGCATTAGCCGACGCAAACTTAAAAAATTCTTCAAGTCCTATCTGAAACTTTAGTGATCTTCTATCTTCTTTCATCCATGATTTATCCATCTTATATATACAAACATATAAAACAATTAGAATTCTAACATTTTATCTAGCGAAGATCATGATATATACTTAAACTAAGAGGAAAATACATATTTGTTAGGAACTTTAAACCATTTTGCATACCATATATTTTTCAGTTGCATACTTTCCTTGAATTATACTCATTTCCAGATCTATCAAGATTATTAATATTCTTTGTTACCAAAGAAGACCATTTTAGACAAAGCAAATTAAAAACTTTGTTATCAAGATTATGATTTAAGTCACTTATATCTTTAACTTCAGAAAAAGATAAATGTGGAAAGATTGTGGAAAGATTGCAGGATAGATCAAATAATCTCACCTTCTTGTTTGTTTCTTGGAGCTCTCCAGCAAGGCTAAATTAGTCAAGTATCAAATAGACCTGCATACAAGAACATGTTAAGATATATTGGATGACCAATAATTTGGGCTGAAAGGTTTAAATATTTGCATGATAAATTGGTAATATGCCAATAATCTCATTGGATCATCATTGCACATTACGCACATTCATGGAACCAAAAAATGTAGTTACTTAATTACTATAATATGCAAGCTAGCACATTCTCTGTGGCTCTTTTATTAGACATGTAGCAAAGTTTTTCGATTCAGGTATCGCATATATAATATGGTGTGTGTGTAATTAAATATATATATATATATATATATATATATATATATATATATATATATATATATATATATATATGTTGTTTAGCAAAAGTTGGATAGCAATATTGTACTGGGTCTTTAATTCAAGTCAGAGAGATCAAACAATATGCATAGCTATTAGAATATAGAAAAATAGCTTCTTACTTAATAAATAACTAGACAAACAAAGGGGATGATCAAAGACCAATCCATAAGGTGATCGAATAACAAAAGAAAGGCTATTAATAACTTCCAAACCCATTTTGTATGAATTGTTTCACTTATACTTCTTGCCTTCTTCGCCAGAATTGTTTTGTTTATTCTGCTTATTATTAAATTAACCATTTATCAATCTAAAATTAGCCAATTAGATCAATATATGAAATTTATAATACCAAATCCCACCACAATATATAATTAATTAACATGCAATAATAAAATACAAGCCCCAAATATTTTGAGAAGAAACCAGTTTTAAAATGCATCACACAGATCAAGCAAGGAAAACATGTACCATATAAATCATAAGTTATATGGTTCTGTTAATGTGCACAAATATTACCGGTTCATATAAACCAAGCATGAATGATTTTATTGGTTCTGCTTTTGCAGTGGTGCCTAATGTAGACAACAAGGAATTACATGCTCACTTTTGACAAAGCACCCACTATATGCAAAGAAAGAGGGATCGAACACAAATATTTTACCCAATATCAGCTGTTTTTAGTAGGACTGTTATGGCACATAAATGGTACGACCTTTACAACTCATATAAGATTTCCACCTTTCTTAGTTCCACCATCTTCTTTTTGAAACCCTGAGCCCACTTCCCTTTACATGCTACTTTTTATTCTGATGCATTTGGATGTCATATATAATAAGGTTATATTACAAAAAGTAACACTCACCCCCCCCCCCCCCCCCCCCCACAAACACACTCCATAGAGCCAATTATATGAAATATGTTTAGTTCCTTCTTTTATCACGCATAGAACTACCCAAACAGCTTAACCCACTACTTTGAAGAATCTATTGAATATCAAAGCTACACTACATATAAACGTAAATACGACCTCCACAAATCAATGTTAACTTCATCACTAAAGAAGTAATTTGTATTTCAATTTTCTATCTCAGATTACTGTTCTATAACTACAAGTAGAAATGCCCTCAAATTGCAGCTAGTGCATGAAACATTTGCAAACAATCCCAGTTATTGAACAAACACATGACTTAGTGATCAAAGAAATTGTCAAAACAAGTAATCAAAATCTCTCTCTCAATTCTTTGAGAGACATCTACTCAAAAAGACTGAAAATTAATCAAAATCTGAAGCAAATTTTTAAAAGGATCTAAAATCAAGAGCGAGAAGGAGGATATCAGATACCTTGACTCTTTTTGTGGCCACCACTTGTTGCACTTCATGCACAAACTGATCGAATGAGTAATTGAGCAGCAAATGAGAGTGCCACTCTGTGTACAACCCAATTAGGTTCCCCAAATCTCTAACCTGCAAAAAAATTGATATAAAAACAAAACAACTAAATTAAAAAGCAAAGCAAAGACATGGATAAAACTATATCACTGATAATTTAAGTTAAACAATTTCATCACATAGATGAGGAAAGAGCGAGGACCGAAGAGGGAAGGCCATACTGCCACTACCAGTAAAGCAAGAGAAAAAATGAAGGAGTAAAATTACCTCTTTTTTGAACCAACTAGCTTTGAATCTTCAATTGAACTCCAAATTCAAAATCGGAATGTGCAAAACATGTACAAATTCATCTAGATCTGGAAAACACCAAGAAGCTGAGACCTTGCAAATATATAAAAATAGAGGAAAAAGTGAAAGAATGAGAGAGAGATTGAATACCCATCTCTTCGTTAGTGGAGAAGTGGTAGTAATCAGTGGGCTTGCCCTTGAACTTTTCTCTTTAGCTTTTGGATTCAACCCATCTCTTCATGTACAAATTCATCTAGATCTGGAAAACACCAAGAATCTGAGACCTTGCAAATATATAAAAATAGAGGAAAAAAGTGAAAGAATGAGAGAGAGATTGAATACCCATCTCTTCGTTAGTGGAGAAGTGGTAGTAATCAGTGGGCTTGCCCTTGAACTTTTCTCTTTAGCTTTTGGATTCAACCCATCTCTTCATGTACAAATTCATCTAGATCTGGAAAACACCAAGAAGCTGAGACCTTGCAAATATATAGAAATAGAGGAAAAAGTGAAAGAATGAGAGAGAGATTGAATACCCATCTCTTCGTGAGTGGAGAAGTGGTAGTAATCAGTAGGCTTGGCCTTGAACTTTTCTCTTCAGCTTTTGGGTTAAAGAGATAACAGGCTCCGCTTAAACCGCCTGTGTTGCTGCCTAGGCAAAGTGAGATGAATACTTAGGGTTGATTCATTGAACAGAACAGTTAGAAGCTCGTCGAGCTTATCGAAGAGGAGTCTGCAAATAAGGGAAAGAAGAAGATGGCTAAGATTTAAGCTACCATGAATCGATCGAGATTGATGTTGGATTGGGTTTTCCTTACAAAGATTTCTGTTGTGTACCAGAGCGAGGGAGAAAATTGGTTTGAGAGCGAAAGCGAGCTGAGAGACTGTTTCTAGGTTTCTATCAGTTTGACGAATTTGTCGGGCCAAAATATGATTAAGTGTTAGACGAATATGTCTTCACGTTGTGCCAAAAAAAAAAACAGAAAGGAAGGGAAAAAAAAAAAAAAAAACCAAACAAGTGAGAATCAATCTCAGTTTCTTGCACAACAGAAATCTGTTGTCTGAAACACAACTTTTAGAAACAGTTCCTTTCACACAAAATAAAATCTCAAACAACCAAAACTAAATCAATCTCAGTTTAATGAACAACAGAAATCTGTTGTCTGAAACAAAACCTTTTTCAGAAACCTCATTTACCATGATATACACTATATTCAGACAACAGAATTTTTTCATTCTGTCGTTAAAATTATTCAGACAACAGAAAACCATCATTCTGTCATCTGAGCTCTGTCGTCTGATGGGTTTATTGACATAGTGTTAGTTATGTCCTTATGATGTAAACATCACTCCTATATAAAGGGTCTAATGAGAATGAAATACAGACTTCTACCTCCTCCTATATTTTGTTTCTCTCTTCTATCTCTCTCTTATTCTCTAGTTTATAACAAGATCTTTGAATGAACAGTTATAAATGTGTATTGCCTTTAAGGGCATACTCAGAATTAAAAAAAAAAAATTAAAAACTAAATCTTTCCGGTATGTCACCACCTTTGTAAAGCGAATAGAGTAGCCAATGTTGCACTCTTCGCTAATTGGTGCTTGTTAGAATACATAGATTTTGTGGAGAATCCCGATTTTAATCTAGGATGTTCTCTCTATGCTTATTGTATTTTGGGGTTTAGGTCTCATGTCCCCCCCATGTATTCTGAGGTTTCATTAATGGTCAAGGCTTAAGGGCAGCCGTACTGACCCTATTTCAAAAAAAAAAAAAAAAAAAAAAGAAGCTTCCCCAAAATTAGGAGAGAAATTGCAGTAACTTTTTTAATTAAAAATAAATAAATAAATAAAAGCCAATTGACATGTGCGGAGCACATGTTAAGGGGCTAGTAAGAATAACATAAGGAATAGTGTGCAAATATGAGAGTACTAGTCAAGCTCAATTACTGTATTTAATCATGCATGTGCACATTTTGATTTTTATACCTGGAAAGCAATTTTTTTAAAAAAAATTTTTGTCAAAGATATTTGTGTTGGTAGATTACAATTATGGTATTGATTTGCATTACGGTTTCATGCATCAAGCAATTCAAAAGAAATTCATATCTAACTATACCCTATAGTTAATAGTACGATATATTTTAGTAGCCAACATCGACACGAATTTCATCCTCTTTCACACTGTTTTCCAAAAGTTTATGATTACGTGCGAGGATGGCTCACAAGCACATTGACAACAAGCTAGAACACATCAATGATAAAACAGTCAGTTCCCAGAACATACAATAAAAGACCACAATTAAGACTCAGACTAAAATCCCCAATAGAAACTATCAGCACAACTAACTCTGTAATCTTCGCTTAACAAGTAGAAACTTTTATGAGTTAACAAATAACAAAAGGGTGCGGCTATTGTCACCCTACCATTTTCTTTGTTCACCGTACTTACTCATTATACCCTACATTTTAATTTCAAATATTAAATTTACTTATTTAACCTATTTCTCTTTCCAAAAATATCCTTATATGACATATCCATAGAAAATAAATATTTTTAACGAAAATCTCTCATTTAATGTATACTCATAAAAAATTAAAATTTATTAAAGTTTCCTAATAAAATCATAATCTGATTTACGCCTTTTTTTTTCTTTCTTTCAATTTCAATGTTTTTTTTTTTTTTTTTATCAGGAATTTCAATGTTCTCTATTTCAATCTATGTAAAAAGATTAATAAATTTACAACTATGATCACTTCATTGATTGAATTTTTTTTTTTCTTGGTGTTTTAAATTTTTACTTTCGGTGTTCACAAAGATTATTGCAAAGATTTTGATGAAGTCAAAGGTAATAGTTTTGTAAATTAACAAATTAACAATAAGGAGGCAACAAAAAGACAAAAAAATAGTAATAAATTCAAATTTGGGTTGAGAAGATAAAGATGAATGTTATCTAATGAGAAATTAAAGTAGTATTTGTATTTAATTAATTACTTATATATTTATTTTTTCTTACATATTTGAATTTTAGAAAATTAGTGTACTTATTAGTCATTTTGCACTTGGGTAATATAGGCTTTCAATAATTCAAATATTTGTAGAGTGAACTAAGAAAATGGTAGGGTGGCAACATCCGCGTTCCCCTGGTCAGCTACTGACCAGGGATGATTTGGTCACTCACCGTCCGATTGAAATCGGACGGTTGACAGGTAATGTAATACCCCGAAAAATCCAAATTAAATTCCATGGATTTTAGAAATGATTTCACGATAGTAGGAGCGAGTACGAAGCTTGGAGAAGTTGTGGAATTAGTTCGAACGATTTTATTTTCGAAAACGAACGTTTTTAGGGGGTCAACAAAGTTGACTTTTTATACGTCCAAAATTTGGGAAAACTTCCTTCATGAAAGTTGTAGAGCTCGTCGATACGAGTTCGTGGACATGTGGAACGCATTATTCGGAGTTCGTATGATTAAGTTATGAATTTTCGAAAATTGGGAATTTTCTATAAATAGGAAATTTTCTGATTTTATTTTCATTTAAGGACGAAAAAAGTTCTTTTTGCGGAAAAGCCCCCAGCTCTCTCCGTTCTCTCTCCTCTGTTTCTCGTCAGACCCGGCGGGTCGTGTTCGACCCGACCCGGCTGGTTCTCTTCCCTCCGGCCTCCTCCGGCCCCGGACCCGGACTCCCCCGTGATCGCCGCTCCACGCCCAGCCGTCCCCTCCCATCGCTTCGTCGAGCCGCTGCCCCCAGACCTGGATCGAAGATGCTCAGCCAAACGGATTCGGACCCGACCGGATCTCCTACTTCCGGCGACTACCCGGCAGATTTCTTCGACTTTTTGGGTTGTCCTCCTTCCCCTGATCATCCCCATATAAGCCTTGCATGACGATTTTGAGTGTAGACCGCTAGATCAAGGTTTGACTTTTTGGACGCCTCTGATTCAATCTAGGATCTGATCGTGCGGCCGAGATTAATCCAACTTCAACGCTTGATCTAGGACGATCTAGACCTTGTCTCAGGAAAAGTCAGGTATTAAAGTGGTTCAATTCTGTATTTTGAAGAAGTTTGTAGTTGACAACTTTAGCATCTGAGGTGGTTGGCCGGCGTTGACCGCCGCGTTGACCGCCGTCTGACCTCCGCATGTGGCGGCGCGTCGGACCATATTTTGAGTTTATATTATCTGTACGATGATCTATGCATCCATACGAGCGTTTTGGTATATTACAAGGTTATGTTAGAAAAAGTTGGTAAATAGTGAATTTACGTTTTGACGTTACTATTTAACGTTTTTACGTTTATCTTCGGTTTACGATCTGCGAAGATCAGACCATCGGTTTTACTTCAAATTTTAATATGTTGATCGTATGACTGTCCCGGTGACTTTGTGTGGTCATGGGCGAAGATCCGACCGTTGGATCTTCGTATAAATGCAAAACAGTGATTAGGGAGGCGATTCGTGAGAATCCGTCCGTCGGATTTTCGTATAAATTTGTGAAGATGTTAGTAAGGACGATTCAGGAAGATCCGACCGTTGGATCTTCGTGACGATTTTTGGAGGGTAATCCTAAGGGCGATCCGTGAGGATCCGACCGTTGGATCATCATTTAATTTCGATCCGACCGTTGGATTGTCGTTTGAATATGTTTTTGAGTTATTGGCTAAGTTAAGGTCATGTGTGATTAGGTGATTGACGGTCTCCCTTGGGTGAGCGATTTCGGTGTGTATTGTGTTAAATTGAAGACGCAGCGGGAATATCGAGGTGAGTAAATCGCACATGGTTCATTCACGAACCGAAATTCGGTGATTTTATTTAATTGAGAAATTGTGGAAATTGTTTTACGAAAATAAATATTTGTTTTAAATTATATGGACTTGATCGACTACGGTCCATAGGTAAGTAAAATGTATTTAAACTATAAAAATGAATTTCTAGATTTTATTGCATGTGAACTATAGTTGGTATTAGTGGTCACTCTTGTGTGGGTGACTACGTATATATATATTTACGTGGAATATATATTGGATGGTGTGATTTACTGAGTTATATTTTGAGCATTACCCTTGGAATATGTGATTTATCTTAGATGTTGTGTTGTCTATGATAATGGGTAATTGAGTAAAGTGCGATAGTTGAGTCGTTGAGATGAATTAAATGAGGAGTCGAGTGAATTGAGAAAAGCAGTCATTCGTAAGGTGAACCTTGGCCCAGGTGACACTTTACGATACAGTTAGAGCTCTAGTCTGTCTGCCGTCATACTGCTTGGGGGATAAACGAGTTATCATATGCCCTTGGGTATGACATGACATACTGAATGGGGTGATTAATATAATTAATCATAAGCCTGTAAGTATGATATACTGAATGGGGTGATTAATATAATTAATCATAAGCCTGTAAGTATAATATACTGCATGGGATGATTTATATAAATAAATCATAAGCCTGTGAGTATATATTGAGTAAGAAGTTGTTTATTATTGAGTAGTCATGATGAGATGTGAGTTGATTGATGCTTGAAGTGATGTTGTACACTTCAATTCTTATGCAAAACAAAATTAAAATGTGCTTGAGTTGATTGTGTTACTTTAAATCGTGCAATCCTTTCATTTACTCATACGAGCTTTGCAAAAAGCTTACCGGGTTTGTATTGTTGCAATCCCGGTACACTATTCAAACGGTGTAGCGGGTAATCCTGCAGGTCAGGAGAATCAGGACGGTGATCGTGCGGGTTAGAGAATTTGTTTTAGTTTTACAGCAATTGTAATTGTGAGGTGAGTTATGCTCATTTGAGCCTTACAATATAATTTGGTGAGAGTGTGCTGTAATAAAC
Source organism: Rosa rugosa (assembly GCF_958449725.1). Lineage (NCBI taxonomy): Eukaryota > Viridiplantae > Streptophyta > Magnoliopsida > Rosales > Rosaceae > Rosa > Rosa rugosa. The sequence continues at coordinate 40,219,991 of NC_084824.1, read as the reverse complement.
AAATTTGAGATTTGGTTTATGTAATATCGAGCGATGTGAGGTGTGGTTGTTTTGAGAAAAAAATTCAGGTTGTATTTATGTGAGTTGTATTAATTCATGTTTCGGATTTGGATTTGTTATTCAAAATCCGGGGCGTGACAGTTTGGTATCAGAGCGTAAGGTGCATATTTGGTGATGTGTCAATACCTTCCGAGTGATGGCCCGGCTGCAGCGGATCCCCATCGTGTGCTCTTCGGTATTGGCTAAGTCATTGGGTATGCGTGAGTGTTGGGAGTTGTTTAGGCCGCTAGGTCGTTTTAGGAACGTGAATACCTTCCCTATAGTATTGACTTGGTTAATATGAATTTGTATTTGACTTATACTGTGTTTTAAGTGTTATACAAGTATTAGCCAAGCATACTATACTCCTTAGGTGATGGATATTCGAAGGGGTTGTACTCAGAACCTTACAGTTGTCTTGTAGGTTCGTATGGGAATAAGTTCAGTGGCCGCGAGTTACAATCCTTGAGGAATAGGAACCTCTTGATTCAACTCTGTTAAGTCAACGAGGATTGTTTTATGGAAATGAGGTTCTTTTGATTGTTGAAGTGTTTGGTTGAAGGCATGATGTGGATCTATGCACGTACCTAGGTTGGATACGAGTATAAATTGATAGAGATTTTTCCTTCTTAAGTTGGATATACAAATGTTTTTGGATGGGATGTACGTATCAAGGATTAAATATCTTGTTTTGTAATGAGATGTCCTTGTGGAGTTGGTTAGTAGGGTTGAGGTTAGGGAAGAAATTATTGCGGTTACTTCTTCCTTGTGCTTGTAAGTTGTTAAGCAGGGTTTAAGGTGCGAGACAAGAATTTTATTTTGTGCTCGATGGTTAGAGATGAGAGACCATTGTTTTGGGTTGCCGTTGAGTACTATAATTCCTTCAGAATTAAGATTGTCGGTAGAATTGGAATTAGTAGTAGTTTTGGTGATTCGGAATTTGAATTGAGTTCGCGAGATGTGTTTTATATACGTGGTTGATGTTGCTTGCATCATTTTGGAACGATACGTTACGATTCACAAGGAAAACTGAATTTGAAATTTATTCATTTGAACACCATGGGTTGATGACCTGACCGTGACTTGTGAATATAGTTTTGTTCAAGTGAATGAAATTAAATTTTGAGGCCTATGTATGGTGCAGGAAGAAGCATGGAGGACATGTTAGAGTCAGGCAAGGGTTTGCCTTTGGTGATTGATTTTAGGTGATATAGTTAAACGCAATTTCAGATATTGATTTTAGTGACTTTGTTAGGTATCCATAGTGGTTCAAGTGAATTACTATGTGATATGGAGTTTGATTCGATTTCTGAATCGCTAAATGTTAGGGATTGAATTGTGGTGAGTTTTTGTTGAAGCAATTGATAGATGGAATTATCGAGATTCTATAAGAGTTGTAAGAGTAACTCTAAAGACGTGGGTTTTTCCTAGCTAACTCAGGATGTGTTTAGCTTTATAAATCCCTAATCCTATCGATGAAATTGTTTGTGTTTGGTTTGACTCAGAGGATACTAGCTAGACCTCGATGCGACTTATTTGATTGTTGGATTCTTTTTGAGTGATTGTTTTTATTGCATCATTATGAAAGAAGTGTGCAGTAGAGTTGTTTATGGTTTTGAAAATAGTATTGGGTGACCAAGGTTCGATCCTTGGTGTTGTTGTTGGTTAAACAAAAAGAAAAGAAAACATGCACACCATCTTATTGATTTTATATTACAAAAAAAAAAAAAAAAAAAAAAAAAAAAAAAAAACGAGGACTATGCTATACTAAGCCTAGTCAGCAGCTCCGGATGGATTTAGGCTGAGCTCAAGAGAAACGTTTGAGCCACTGTGGTAACCGCCTGAGCCACCAGAATAGTAACCAAAAGCGCTACCTTCCTCGGAAGTAGCCTTCAGGTTACCAAAGACGTCCTCGCCGTGCACAGGGAACAGAGGAAGAGTTTGAACCTCCTGGTGATCTCCTCCTCGTTGTTGCAGGGATGTTTGTCCTCCTGTTGTGCCAAAAGAGTTGTACTGGTATTAGTGTTGAAGTGTGAGGAAGAATACGAAACAAAATTTAAGTAAATAAATCCTTCATTACCAGTAGAATAGGTGGAACCAAAGTTGAGATCAATGGATCTACCATCATCAGTAGAACTAGTGGACCCAAAATTGATGTCAATGGATCCACCAGCTGGCCCAAAATTGATGTCGATGGATCCACCAGCACCAGTAGAACCAGTGGACCCAAAATTGAGATCAATGGATCCACCAGTACCAAAAGAACTAGTTTCCATGGGCACTGGAGCAGCCTGATTACACCTATTCATCTGCTTCTCTCGAGCCCTGACGTTCTGGAACCAAAAGTAAATGTTCTTACCCTCAACATGTCCATACTGGTTCAGCTGGAGGCAGATCTCGTGAATGTGCTCTGAAGTTGGGCACTTAAATCCCTTGACGTAGTAAAGATCCTTGAGGATTCTTATTTGTTCTGGAGTAGGAATCCACCTGGTACGGCTTCGCCAGAAATCCATGTTGGCACTACTTCCAGCTGCTTGGGTGTTTCCTCCCTCCTCTGTTGGTTGCTGTTGTTGTGGTTCCATTTGTTGCGGGGTTTGGAGCTCCATTAGTTGCAGAGTTCGTGGCTCTTGGGTCATGGAGTGAGAGGATGTGAAAATCGAGGAATACATGGTTTAGTGTTTGAGGGAGATTTTGTTAGAAGGATTGGAGTTGTTGAACTGGTGATTGGAGATCTGAGATTCTCAGAGGAAAGATGAGATCGAATCTTCAAATGGAAGAAACGATCTGAGAAAGAAGGATTGAAGATTTGGAGGAAAAGATTGAAGATCTGAGAGTGAAAAACTGGGGATTTGAGAAGAGAAAGGCTGAAGAGTTGAGAGAGAAAGGCTTGAGCTCGGAAGAAAATTTCTTTTCCTTTGGAGTGAACAGTCGCGTCTCCAGAATGCACCTATTTATAGAACAAGGTGAGCAGATCTCCACCGTTGGATGAACGATCTCAGAATTTGAATCCACGCGTTGGATTAAAGTCGCCCCGAAACCCGGAAAAGCTGTTGGCGCGTGGAGAGCGTGTAAGGGGACCGAGGGAATCTCGAGGCGCTGTGGCAGACAGCTGTAGCCGAAAGCAGATTTGACTGCCGTAAATCACGGAAGGGATAAGCCGTGACACAAGTGGGCCGTACTTGGGCCTGTCTCGGATCAAGGCATCACTGTAGCTGTGGGTGGAGGCCTGATGGGTCGAGTTTCAGAAACAGTTTTGGACATGATGGGCCGAGTTTCTGAAACAGTTTTGGATGAGTTGGGCCGGATTTCTGTAACAGTTTTGGATACGTTGGGCTGGGTTTCTGCAACAGTCTTGGATGTTTGGGCCGAATTGTTGAAACAGTTGAAACAGTTGGTTTAAATAAAAGGATTGGTATGGATAATAACGTGAGCAGCCGTGCTCGAGTGGTTGAGTGTAAAGTTCGTGTACAAGAGGTCTGAGGTTCGAACCTCGCCTCTCGTTTATTTTTATTATGTTCGTTTATGACATAATAAGTATAAAATTTGTACACATTATATTAAGCACAGCTTGTGCTCCAGTGGCTGGGGACAAAAGTTTTGTGCAGCAGGTTGAGGTTTCGAACCTTGCCTTCCCCGTTATTTTATTTATGTCGCTTATGACATAATAAATATAACACGTGGGCATATATTAATGAAGGCAGCTCTTGCTTCAGTGGTTGGGAGCAAAACCTTCGTGTTCGAGGTCGGGAGTTCGAACCTTACCTCTTACAAATATTTTTGGATCTCGTATATGCTTGATATACGGACGTATATACGGCATGTACGGTATACATACGTATATACGGTCTGTATGGTATGCATACGTATATACGGTATACCTATGGTATGTACAATTTCATACCGTAGCCGAGCTAAAAAGTTGTGGGCCAAATAGTAAGCCCAAATGTTAGGCCCGATTAGTAGGCCCAAATGTTAAACCCAAATTGGTTTGGGCCGGTTCGAAATGTGGATGGTCCGATTTCTTCAGGCTCAATTGGCCAGCCCTAGTGCTTAGCCCAGGGATTGAGCAAGCCCAAGTCATCATCATTGGGTGACATAATTTATTGGCGTGCTTTTGGGGATGATTTGTTTTGAGTGATGCATCTCTATGGTTGTGTAGAATAGTGCATGCTTAAGTTTTACTATAGAGATTTACCGTGATGCTAATGGAGTAGCGAAACGCTTTGTGGGAGTGTTTACTGTGCTTGTATGCCAGTACAGAGTGATGATCTATGTGAAGATCTATGTGATGATCTATGTGAAGATCTATGTAAGGATCTATGAGATGATCCATGTGATGATTTTGTGTAATTGATATGGAGTGATGTTGAGCAGTTGTGTTGTGCGTTCACGTTTGTGATGAAAGGATTTAGTGGCCATAGGAATGTATTTTTATACAAAGGATTGTGGCTTTGTAGATTACTACAGATTTGGAAAAGATGGAGATTTTATGATTAGGTCAACCTTAATCGAGAGGAATTGACTTACGCTCAAATTTCGGGACGAAATTTCTTTAAGGAGGGTAGATTGTAATACCCCGAAAAATCCAAATTAAATTCCATGGATTTTAGAAATGATTTCACGATAGTAGGAGCGAGTACGAAGCTTGGAGAAGTTGTGGAATTAGTTCGAACGATTTTATTTTCGAAAACGAACGTTTTTAGGGGGTCAACAAAGTTGACTTTTTATACGTCCAAAATTTGGGAAAACTTCCTTCATGAAAGTTGTAGAGCTCGTCGATACGAGTTCGTGGACATGTGGAACGCATTATTCGGAGTTCGTATGATTAAGTTATGAATTTTCGAAAATTGGGAATTTTCTATAAATAGGAAATTTTCTGATTTTATTTTCATTTAAGGACGAAAAAAGTTCTTTTTGCGGAAAAGCCCCCAGCTCTCTCCGTTCTCTCTCCTCTGTTTCTCGTCAGACCCGGCGGGTCGTGTTCGACCCGACCCGGCTGGTTCTCTTCCCTCCGGCCTCCTCCGGCCCCGGACCCGGACTCCCCCGTGATCGCCGCTCCACGCCCAGCCGTCCCCTCCCATCGCTTCGTCGAGCCGCTGCCCCCAGACCTGGATCGAAGATGCTCAGCCAAACGGATTCGGACCCGACCGGATCTCCTACTTCCGGCGACTACCCGGCAGATTTCTTCGACTTTTTGGGTTGTCCTCCTTCCCCTGATCATCCCCATATAAGCCTTGCATGACGATTTTGAGTGTAGACCGCTAGATCAAGGTTTGACTTTTTGGACGCCTCTGATTCAATCTAGGATCTGATCGTGCGGCCGAGATTAATCCAACTTCAACGCTTGATCTAGGACGATCTAGACCTTGTCTCAGGAAAAGTCAGGTATTAAAGTGGTTCAATTCTGTATTTTGAAGAAGTTTGTAGTTGACAACTTTAGCATCTGAGGTGGTTGGCCGGCGTTGACCGCCGCGTTGACCGCCGTCTGACCTCCGCATGTGGCGGCGCGTCGGACCATATTTTGAGTTTATATTATCTGTACGATGATCTATGCATCCATACGAGCGTTTTGGTATATTACAAGGTTATGTTAGAAAAAGTTGGTAAATAGTGAATTTACGTTTTGACGTTACTATTTAACGTTTTTACGTTTATCTTCGGTTTACGATCTGCGAAGATCAGACCATCGGTTTTACTTCAAATTTTAATATGTTGATCGTATGACTGTCCCGGTGACTTTGTGTGGTCATGGGCGAAGATCCGACCGTTGGATCTTCGTATAAATGCAAAACAGTGATTAGGGAGGCGATTCGTGAGAATCCGTCCGTCGGATTTTCGTATAAATTTGTGAAGATGTTAGTAAGGACGATTCAGGAAGATCCGACCGTTGGATCTTCGTGACGATTTTTGGAGGGTAATCCTAAGGGCGATCCGTGAGGATCCGACCGTTGGATCATCATTTAATTTCGATCCGACCGTTGGATTGTCGTTTGAATATGTTTTTGAGTTATTGGCTAAGTTAAGGTCATGTGTGATTAGGTGATTGACGGTCTCCCTTGGGTGAGCGATTTCGGTGTGTATTGTGTTAAATTGAAGACGCAGCGGGAATATCGAGGTGAGTAAATCGCACATGGTTCATTCACGAACCGAAATTCGGTGATTTTATTTAATTGAGAAATTGTGGAAATTGTTTTACGAAAATAAATATTTGTTTTAAATTATATGGACTTGATCGACTACGGTCCATAGGTAAGTAAAATGTATTTAAACTATAAAAATGAATTTCTAGATTTTATTGCATGTGAACTATAGTTGGTATTAGTGGTCACTCTTGTGTGGGTGACTACGTATATATATATTTACGTGGAATATATATTGGATGGTGTGATTTACTGAGTTATATTTTGAGCATTACCCTTGGAATATGTGATTTATCTTAGATGTTGTGTTGTCTATGATAATGGGTAATTGAGTAAAGTGCGATAGTTGAGTCGTTGAGATGAATTAAATGAGGAGTCGAGTGAATTGAGAAAAGCAGTCATTCGTAAGGTGAACCTTGGCCCAGGTGACACTTTACGATACAGTTAGAGCTCTAGTCTGTCTGCCGTCATACTGCTTGGGGGATAAACGAGTTATCATATGCCCTTGGGTATGACATGACATACTGAATGGGGTGATTAATATAATTAATCATAAGCCTGTAAGTATGATATACTGAATGGGGTGATTAATATAATTAATCATAAGCCTGTAAGTATAATATACTGCATGGGATGATTTATATAAATAAATCATAAGCCTGTGAGTATATATTGAGTAAGAAGTTGTTTATTATTGAGTAGTCATGATGAGATGTGAGTTGATTGATGCTTGAAGTGATGTTGTACACTTCAATTCTTATGCAAAACAAAATTAAAATGTGCTTGAGTTGATTGTGTTACTTTAAATCGTGCAATCCTTTCATTTACTCATACGAGCTTTGCAAAAAGCTTACCGGGTTTGTATTGTTGCAATCCCGGTACACTATTCAAACGGTGTAGCGGGTAATCCTGCAGGTCAGGAGAATCAGGACGGTGATCGTGCGGGTTAGAGAATTTGTTTTAGTTTTACAGCAATTGTAATTGTGAGGTGAGTTATGCTCATTTGAGCCTTACAATATAATTTGGTGAGAGTGTGCTGTAATAAACAAATTTGAGATTTGGTTTATGTAATATCGAGCGATGTGAGGTGTGGTTGTTTTGAGAAAAAAATTCAGGTTGTATTTATGTGAGTTGTATTAATTCATGTTTCGGATTTGGATTTGTTATTCAAAATCCGGGGCGTGACAGGTAAGTGATGAGATTTGGGATGAGATCTGTCAATCGTCCGATTTCAATCAGACGGTGAGTGACCAAATCATCCCTAGTCAGCTACTGACCAGGGGAACGGGACTGAGGGTGGCAATAGCTGCACCCATAACAAAAAAGATTGAAACCCTAAAAAAATTAGAAAATAAAATATTATGTCGCCACGAGACGCGTCCCACCTCCATGAATCCTACACTAGCTTGTCCGCAAGTCCTTCAAATACAGCTGCCACTGCCAAAAATTGATAGACACCACTTCTACGAACCAAAAAAAAAAAAGACAATTTGTCCAATTCCGATGATACAAAGAGATACCAGTAAACCGCAGGCATGGAAGTCCAGGAGGAGGCTGGTGCATATATTGCAATTTATTTCGATGTGATTAATTATCCCCAAATTTAATTTAATTTTCTAATCCTTAGTTTGTTAATCTTGCACTTTGAAATTAGAAACCCAATTGTTCGTGGATCTCTCTAGTCGTTTTACGGTTTCTAATTTCAAACTGCAATATTTTTTTTTTTCATGGAATAATGGAGAGAAGACGACTAGAATCATATAAAAAAAAGTCATTAGTGGTCCAAATTAAATAAAATCCCTCCATCGTTGTCAACCTCCTGTGGATTAGAAGTTTAGAATGGATCTTCCTCTTGCTCTTCGTGGATGACATTCAAGAGGCCAGGATACAAATTATATAGAGGCATAGATTGACATTCATACTTGAAATGAATCAACAACAGCGTAGTTTATAACAAAATGAAATAATAAATATATTGTATTTCTTCTTTCTATTACAAGTGGGATTCTCACAGTACAATAATGTATAACAACTGAAACTAAATGTTTACACCTTTGAATTGAATTGAAATGTGTACAAAGAATAAATGATTTATAAATGCAAATGTAATATGTTTATATAGCCCACACACATATGGTAACAATTTATTTATTTTTTGGCTACCAAGAATCAAAGTATGTTTGATCAACTTACATATATCTACACACACATGCACGACAGAAGTAACAAGAACAGGCTACAGAGACCTGAAAACATGGCGTAATTGCCATGCCTGGTTTTCGTTTTCATTTTCATTTGCCCCGTACCTGTTGACCAGATGGTGGAGAACAGACACTACCGTTTCCTGAGCTACCTTGTACCTTCGAACCCTTGTCAAACATGTCCTGAGCGGAAGGCATGCTTAACTGTAAACTTAGTTTTGTGATTTAAGCTGTGTCTTAACTCAAAAGGATGTTGGTTTTGGAGATAAATAACTCTCTCTCCGATATGTGATCGATATTTATAGCTAATCGAGGGTTGCTAGTAACTGGCCGGCATGGGGGATTAGTTCAAGAACTTGAGGGGAAACTTTACTATAATGAGTAAACCTAATGAACAGAAAGTTCAATTTGCTTTTACGATAGCGAGTTTTAATAATGAACGTACCCAAACAGTCATAACAACCAGTTTTCAAGAGATATGGTTAGTTATCTGGTTTTCAACAGTTGAATGCAAATTATACAGAATTACATAATTTCTTGAAAAACTGCTTCTCTTAATGGTGCCCGCTTTCCTTCTTACTTCTCATAATCTTCCTTGGGAAGATCAGTTATTTGAATTTCCTTTCAAAACTAGTTGAATTGGTTGATAAAGATGACCGGAAAATACGGATTAGCCCACAGCTGCACTGCACACGAATCCATCCTTGATCAAATCCACAAGTACAAGGTAGGGAATTGATTGGGACATACTAAACTAATGAGATCTCAAATGACGTACAGAAGAAATGTTGAAGAGCGACCGACCAAAGAGAGTGCAGCAAGTTCTTTCTACTCGACTACCCTTCACAGACCCAGAAACATATTCATAAAAGACTCGGGAAAATCTATAGTAGTTCTTGCAGGAATTGCTATGCGATTCGGAGGAACTTGCATAACTTTGCTCAGATAAATTCTAAACCGCGTTTAAGCCGCAAGGTTTGACGGGTCTGAATCTCATTTTCATTGCCTCCTAATGGTGTGCAGAGCTTGCTTGGTATCGTATATATGGCCTGCAGATTTCGTGTCCCAATTGTTCATTGTTTTCTTATTTATTTTATTTCACTCGGGCAACTCTTGAGACCAAGATCGAACACCTGCGACGTTTCCTTGAATATTTCTGATAGTCTTCTGTTAAAGCTGTTTCGGGGAAATATTTGAGGAAATTTTGCACCAATTTTTCAGACGGTGGTTGAGTCACTTGAGTGCTGTTCACGCAAGCAAGACCGTCATAAACTGCCCCATAAGATGGAGCGCTATATTTTTGTACACGTATTTCTATTTTAAAAAGTCTTCGATTCTCAAGGCCTAGTGGCTACTATAGTGGGCTTGGGACTCATGTTTAAGTGAGCTTTTAGCCTACATTCTATGAAGCATTTTTTAGGGTTTTTTACCATTTACCCTAATTCTAAGGATTTTTTTATCCCTTACACTACTTACTTATTTTTCTTTCTCATTTACCCATAATAACTCTAACAAGTTGTTCTCTAAGAGAGCCCTTCTAATGAGGACCACTAAAATGAGGACTAGTTAGGGGATCCACTTTTCGATTACATTCCGGCAAATTAATCGTTAGATGTTTATGTATATATGTGTAGATCACTTCTGAAAACTTTCCACCAAATTACTAATCGTTAAGGTACTGAACTAGATCAAATCAATGGACGAACTAAATCTATCAAACATGAACCGTTCATTGTCATAATTGATAAATCATGATTATGAATATCTTAACTATTTTCAATTTGGTTGAAAATTTTCAAAAATGATTTCCACATAAATATCTAAACATCTAACGGTTGATTTGCCGAAATATGATCGAAAAGTGGGTTTAACACAAAGTCCTCAACTAGTCCTCATTTTAGTGGTCCTCATTAGAAGGGCTTCTTGTTCCTTAATACCAAATTAATTTTAAATTTTTTTAAGACTATTTTGCCCTCAATCTTTTGTCATATAGAGACAGAAAATGGAAGAGAGAGAAGTCATAGGAGACTTCGTCAGAATCCGATCACCGGAGACTTTTATTACCCTCTAATAAACGTTTATTGCCCCCCAATAAAAGAAAACTTTTATTGGGCAGCAATAAACGTTTATTGGGGGTAATAAAGGTTTATAAGGGAGTATGGGGACTAATTTTCCTAAAATTAGATAAATAAAAATTTGTTTGAGGTCGAAAATAAGGAGATTACTGCAATTCAAATTGTTTTGTTGGGAGTCAATAAATGTTAATTGGGGGCCAATAAAAATTTATTGACCCCAATAAATTTTTTATTGAGAGTCAATAATCAGTTAAAAATATCACCAACCAAATTTGACATATTCCATAATCCAACATTCGCTTAAATGTACAAAAATCCTTACTGTTTGCAAAATTCTTCACAAACCCATATATAACCGGAAAAGAAATGATTGAATTCTTGCATGACAGATTATACCAAATAGAACAACCACGTGGTTACCGTTCTGGGTTTTTCAAGTCATTTTTCACATGAAAATGAAACTCATGTGTCAAATTAAGATCTCCCATGCATGCTTTGATTTGGTAGCTCTAATCAAGGATACAAAACAATACAAGATGAGTACGTTTTAACAACAAATTTAAGCAAGCAAACACAAGAACATGCACACATCAGCATCTGTTCATTTAGTAACAAATGACCATCTTCCATGGACAAAGCCTAAGACTTTCTACCGATTTAAGCGAAGGTCTAAATGAACAGATTAAGCATCAACATCTTTTCATTCATTAAGCAAGTCAAATTTCAAACTTGAGATTACTGACGAAAGTGCCTGCTTATCTCTATTTACACTGCTTATATATTAACAGCGGAAATTAATTACATGTAAAGCATGCAGCAAATAACCTCCAACAAAAGAACTATGCTTTGAAGGGCAATTAATGTACTGCTAAATGCCCACAAACAGCCAAAGCAACTCCTTCAAAAGAAAGGAGAATGATGTCGCTTGGGATGTTCCGGAGAGGATGTAGGTAAGCTCCAGCAGCTGAAGCAACAAGTGCCAAAAAGATCTGATGGAAGTGAAAGCATCCCATCGTTGAAGGAGGTGTGGCCGTTGGAGGCAATGGTAGAGGCGGAGGTGTTCGCCGGTCTTTGGTGGTAGAGGCGGTGGTTCATGGAATCGTAGTGATCACTGGACATGCTCCTCCGACCCAATTTACCGGGCAAGCTCCTCCACGGTTCCAACGATTCTAGAAGGCTCGACGCCAAGACCGGAATCATCTTCACGAGACCGGAATTGGGTCTCAACAATTTTAGAAGCTCCTCCACGGCTTCACGGGACAGGAAACAGATTTTGGGGAGAGAGAGAGACCGGATCGAAGGCATGAGAGACAGAGTGGCATAATGCAGTTCTTTAATTAGGCTGAGGGAAAATTGTCATTTTATGTTTAAATTGGGTAAATGGGAATAAGAATAGGGGGGTGAAATTTGCACACCCCTAATTGCAAATGGCACACCCTTTCAATTTTTTAATATTATTTCATCTCACAATTTTTGTCACTTCCTAAAATACCCTAAAATCAGATTTCTTTTTTTTTTTCTTCCTCTCTCTCTCTCTCTCTCTCTCTCTCTTCCAAAACCACGACCATCTTCTCTCTTTCTTTGTAATACCCGAAAAATTTAAATTAATGTCCGATGACATTTTGGAAATGATTTCGTAGGCGTGGGCACGAATACGAAGCTTGAAGGAGTTGTGGAATTAGTTCGAACGATTTTATTTCGAAAACGAACGTTATTTAGGGGGTCTTGAAAAGTGACTTCTTATACGTACAGAATTTGGGAAAACTTTCTTCATGAAAGTTGTAGAGCTCGTCGATACGATCTCGTGCATATGTGGAACGCAATATTCGGAGTTCGTATGAATAAGTTATGAATATTTGAAAATTGGAAATTTTCTATAAATATCAAAAAAATGTTGACTTTTTTCATTAAGGACGAAAACATGTTGAAATTGCGGAATAGTCCCCGCGTTTCCTCTCCGTTCTCTCTCTCGTGCGTCCCTCAGACCCGACGGGTCGCGACCGACCCGACCCGGTCGGAACGGTCACTTCCCGGACGCCACCGCCACCGGACCCGCACCAGACCGGCACGCCGTGCCGAGTGTAGCTGTTCTGTGGCCTCGCCCCGCCCCGCCGCTGCCTCCAAGCCGAGATCAAAGCCCGACCCAAGTGCAAAACGGACCCAGCCGGAAAACCAATTTTCCGACATCACCTCGGCCGATCCTCCCCATTTTCGTGATCTCCTCTTCCTTCTGATCATCCCCATATAAGCCTTGCATGACGATTTTGAGTGTAGACCGCTAGATCAAGGTTTGACTTTTTGGACGCCTCTGATTCAATCTAGGATCTGATCATGCGGCCGAGATTAATCCAACTTCAACGCTTGATCTAGGACGATCTAAACCTTGTCTCAGAAAAAGTCAGGTATTAAAGTGGTTCAATTCTGTATTTTGAAGAAGTTTGTAGTTGACAACTTTAGCATCTGAGGTGGTTGGCCGGCGTTGACCGCCGCGTTGACCGCCGTCTGACCTCCGCATGTGGCGGCGCGTCGGACCATATTTTGAGTTTATATTATCTGGACGGTGATCTATGCATCCATACGAGCGTTTTGATATATTACAAGGTTATGTTAGAAAAAGTTGGTAAATAGTGGATTTACGTTTTTACGTTACTATTTACGGTTTTTACGTTTTATCTTCGGTTTACGATCTACGAAGATCAGACCATCGGTTTTACTTCAAATTTTAATATGTTGATCGTATGACTGTCCCGGTGACTTTGTGAGGTCACGGGCGAGGATCCGACCGTTGGATCTTCGTATATTTGAGAAATAGTGATTCGGAAGGCGATTCGTGAGAATCCGACCGTCGGATTTTCATATAATTTTGTGGAGATGTTAGTAAGGGCGATTCAGGAAGATCTGACCGTTGGATCTTCGTGATAATTTTGGAGGATGATCCTAAGGGCGATCCGTGAGGATCCGACCGTTGGATCGTCATATAAATTTGATCTGACCGTTGGATCATCATTAAATTAGAATCCGACCGTTGGATTTCTGTATATGTGTGGTCTATGAATGATTTCTAAGTTAAGATCGTGTTTGACTAGGTGGTTGATGGATTGATTGGTGAACGATTTCGGATCGTTGTTTTTGAGCTGTTAAGAAGACGCAGCGGGAATTTAGAGGTGAGTAAACCTCACGTGGTTCATATTACGAACCGAATAAATTTAATTACCTTATTTTGTCGTAATTGCGTGAAAATATTTATGAAATAAATATTTGTTTTAAAATCATATGGACTTGATCAACTACGGTCCATGGGTAAGTAAAATGATTTTTATTATACAAAATGAATTTCACGATTTTCTTGTGTGAACTATAGTTGGTATTAGTGGTCATTCCTGAGTGGGTGATTACGTATATATATATTTACGTGATTATATGTGGAATGGTGTGACATTGAAGAGTGTGGAATTTGGGATGATTAAAATACTATGAATTGAAATTTGACTTATCATATTTATATGTGATGATCATGATTGATGAGTTCTTGTTAATATTCATGATTTACATTGGAGTATGTATAGAGTTGGAGAATGTAGGATTCTGAGGACGAGGTGTCCGAAGTTTGACGGTTATGGATAACCGGAGTGTTTGTGTACTGAGGACGGGGATGTCCAAAGTGCGACGGTTTATTATTAACCGAAGTTGTGTACCGAGGACGGGGATGTCCAAAGTGCGACGGTTTATTATTAACCGAAGTATATGGTGCTGAGGACGGGGATGTCCAAAGCGCGACGGTTATAGTGTTAACCGAAGTATTTTGCCGTTGCTTGACCCTAGGCCAAGGTGTCAGAGGTAACGAGGCAGTTAGAGCTCTAACGTGTTATTGGGATGGACCAGAGTGGTGTTATGTGGGTTGGGTGTTTACAGGACCAGTGTGGTGTATTGTGATTTGAGGATTGTGAAAATGTATTCCTTGTGGTTTTCCATGAGTGGGTTGTTGTCTCTTTGCAGACGTAATACTGTTGAATTTTACTTGAATTGTAATTTAATAAATCAACAGTTCTTTCTTGTTTACTCATACTGGCTGTAAAAAGCTTACCGGGTTTTGTGTTGTTGCAACTCCCGGTACACTATTCAAATTGTGTAGCGGGTAATCCTACAGGACAGGAGAACCAGGACGGTGATCGTGCGGTTAGAGCAATGGTTATAGTTTTACAGCAATTGTAATAGTGAGGCGAGTTAAGCTCATTTGAGCCTTACAATTTGATTTGGTGGGAGTGTGCTGTAATAAATAACTTGAGGATTTGGGTTATTGTAAATTTGAGAGTTGTGAAGTGTGGTTGTTTGTGAGAAAAAAATTCAGGATGTTAGTTGTAATTTGTTATTATTCATGTTTCGGATTTGAATTGATTATTCAAAATTCGGGGCGTGACATTCTTCTCCATGTACATCCTCCTCACACTCCCTCACCACCTCCCCCAGCCGCCGTAGACCTGTCAAGGCCGCAGCCTGGTTGCTCCGGTAAGCCGCATTGGCCGGCGACAAAGCAATTGCCCGATCATAAAAGCTCAAAGCCTCTGCAAAATTGCCTCTTTTGTAGTGCTCATTCCCAACTCTCCACCTCTTCTGGATCCACACTCCCCATTCCTCTCTTCAACTCTCCGCCGCCGCTTGTTCTGGAGCTCACGACCTCCGCCGCACCGACACTTTTGGCCGCCGCGCCGCCCCACATTATGCTCCCGTGGCCTTAACAGCCCGTCCCGGAGCCCAAAAGGTCGGTTCTGGAGCTCCAATTCGGAACCATACCCGCCTTGAGGATTTTTCCAGGTGGGCATATGTTCCCGATGGGCAGAACATTCGATCTCGGCGACGAGTTCACGGTGGAGGAGCTCTGACCCTAGTAAATTAACTGCTGGCCAGAGCCGGAATTGGATCTCGTATGACCCGTTTTGGAGCTATTCCGGGTATTTGTAGGACTGCTCTCGCTGGACCCGGAGAGCTCGCCGGAGTGATTGTTGTTGTTGTTGGGCCCCGAACGGGACCTCTTCACATTAACCGCACCGATCCGGACGAACTGAAGCTGCTGCTGATGGTTTTACAGAGACTCAGCAATGTGAGCCGGCCAGCGAGGTCACTCCAAGAGCAACAATGGGTGCAAGCAGAGACGGACAGACACAAACCCAGAAGAAGAAGAGGCAGAGGTGAGGGAGAGAAGGAGTCGGGTGCAAAGAGAGGATTCGAGGTGTCCAAATCAACTTTCTTGGTACGCTACCGGTGATCAGAGTCTGGTCCTATTCGTCGGAGTTGGGACGGTCGGAGTCCGAAGAGGAAACCGATGTCGTCCGCGTCGACGTTTTGGTCTGGATTTTTCCGATCTCTGAAGCTCTGAGCCCAAAAGGAGAAGAGAGAGAGTAGAAAGTGAAGAAGAAAAAAAAATCTGATTTTAGGGTATTTTAGGAAGTGTCAAAAATTGTGAGATGAAATAATATTAAAAAATTAAAAAGGTGTGCCATTTGCAATTAGGGGTGTGCAAATTTCACCCCCCTAAGAATATGTTGGTGGTGTAAGTAGGAATATCTTGGCCCAATTTGTGCATTGGGTCAAGGCCTCTAATTTTTACACTTGGTTTAAGTGAATCTCTGAGTATCACAATTATTCCATTGATAAAGGTATACATTTTTAATTTTAATCTTGTATAAGAAGACTAGCCATGATCTTTCTCTTTGAATAAGTGCGCATTAATGTTCTAGGAATGGTATTGGTTTAAACTACTTGCCCATTAATGTAGGACACAACTATATGATGCTATTCTATGTGTTATACAATTAGCCTATAGATTAATGAATTCTTCTGTTTATTAAAAAAAAAAAAAACGAAGCTCAAGTTGTTCATTAGTTTGCTCCCACGTATTCTTGGAGTTTATTTCAACTCAACTAATGGGTAGAGTCTTCAATAAGGTCTTTATTTGGTTCACATAAAATGAAACTTTGGTGTGTTTAATGAGTTGAATATATATGCAAAATGAAAATTTTAATCGCACATCTTCAACTACTATTAATACACATCTATATGCCTTTTTTGTTCTTTTATCTCCATGACTTCCTATTTTACTACTGGTAATAACTAAATATACACCTCCATCCATTTAGTGGCAGCTTTGCATCCACTACCACCACACTCCTTCATCAGCCCACTCTACCTAACTTCGTCACAACTCCATCACTCAATTTCCGTAGCACAGGAACTTGGTTCCAAGAACAAAAACCCCCTAGTTTGAAGGGCAAGGAGAAAATTCAAGTTTTATTTTCTTTTCAGACTTAGCCTATTTACTATGTTATTTCATAGCTCACAGGCTTACTTTAATAAGTGAACATTTGATGTTTTAATGAGTGGTGCCTTTTATATGCCATTTTTCTTATTTGCCTGTGTTCATTGCAATAGAAAGGTATGTAATTTTGTTAATATAATATTAATAGACATCAGTCCAGAACGGATGTAAAACTAAAATTAGACCTATGTCTTAGTGGGTGTAGAGAAAGATCAAAATTTTTACACATTGGTTTTTAGCCGATGTCCAAATTAAGTCTATGCATCAGTAGCATACGTAATAGTGATGTCCATTCTTATTAAACACTTCACTTTTCATTGAAGTTCACATGTTATGTATGTGAATGTATTCATATTCTCCACATAACTACACTTTGAAATCAAATTGAATAAGCTATTTTTCTCAAAAAACCGATTTAGTTCTCTTGTTATAACATCACTTTCATATTACCTATCAATTTCCATTTGGATATTTGACATCAGTGTTTGGTAAAAAATCGATGTTAGGATTCTTTTCAGACATCAGTTTATAAGGGTACAAGTGTTTTCTTTTCCATTTCATACTTCAGTTTTTAGTTTAAGATCGAATTCCTTTCAATCTACACATGTTAGTTCCAAGTCAGAAGTTGCAGTAGTTGTCAAACCGAGAACACTAATACTTATTCAATTCATTTCTCACAGTGCATACACAACAACATTCATAGGAGAATACAATTATTTCTCACTAGCATCCATTAAAGAAACATGTCCTAAACGACTTTCCAGCTTCTCCTTCTTAGGATGAAGCATTGTTCCTCTGCCAAAAGAGCTATCCTACTTGTGGTTTACAAAATCTAGAACTTGTTAACATCTTTGTGATCGTCAGAATTTCCAGAACAGACAAACTTCGACTGTTTTTTATCTGATAGGATCACAAAATCACAGGTCACATAGTCAATCTCATTCAAGTAAACCAGCCATCTCCTGCCATTTTTATCCTTTATGTTCGAAATGGTCATGCATGTTTCTAACCACATACTGAGCTTGGCATTCTGTTTTGACAATACATCCAGCCTGTTACACAAGAAACACTAGTTTTAGCAAAGCAAGTTAGATTAAGATTTAAACAAGAACATCTACCGACATCTAAATGGATATTATTTTATATTATTTCCTAAAATGCTACAATATTCTGAAGCAGAAAGGCCAACGTTGACTTGTATCATTTTAGCCTTTATCGCCCTAGTTTCTAAAAATGGTATGTAGCATCCAAGTAAATAACAATAACAATATCATTTTCATAGGTAACCTCAACCTCTGGACTAATAATGGCAGAAGAAGTTTTGATATCCAATAACTACAGGTCTACACTATTCATGGATATATTAGATAACAAGTAAAAGACTTAAGACATGCATGGATTGCTGAGACTAGATAATTTTTGTAGTCGAACTTTTGGCGTTAGGGCAAGTTCACCTGTTGGGTCACCAGGTCACCCACTATTCACTACTTTTTAGTGTTAATTTCGTGCCCTAGGTCACGAGCACAGTGTATTTTGTGCCCTGGGTCACCCTGTACAGTGTTCTGGGTCACCATGGTGACCTGCACAGTGTATTTCGTGCCCTGGGTCACGAGCATAGTGTATTTCGTGACCCAGAGAATGAAAATATACACTAAAAAGCAGTGAATAGTAGGTGACCCGGTGACCCAACGGGTGAACTTGCTCTTATAAGGACATCCAGAAAGACAGTTTACATAGGCTAAGCAACCACCCATCTGTGGACATTTCATTCCATTTGTTGTTTCAATGTCAAAATTCACACTAAGCTTTATTGAAGTGTCAAATGTTTCTCCAGCTTCTTCCAAAAAATTTCACGGAAGGAAACTTGACGGGAATGCTTTGTATTCTCAACATGTCTACAGCAGAAGCCTCACAACTACCCCAATGCCTTTCCCATTCCTTGGCCATTTTGGATTCCGTCTAGCATGAACTGGTGCTGGCATCATAACTCTGGCATTCACTAATGAACCTCCACGGCTCCACCAAGCCTACAAGCCACTGTTGCTAGAGAATCATTTTGCTCATACATCTATAGTAACAAATGCATATTAATTCATCTCACTCACAAATATGTAGTCATTTGTCTCTATATTTTGACATATGAGTCACAAGGTTTATGGTTTTGGGAAGACTGTTACATATTTCTAGTACAACTATCTAGTATATCTATAATGGTAAGCATTAAGAAAAGAGTAAAAGACACAGTGAAATACAATAATAATTGCAACAGATATATCCCAAGAACTATGGCTTAAAAGAAATACATGAAGAGAGATTAACCTGAAACAAAGCATCTTTTGGTCCATAGCTAACACCTAGGTTTGGTTCTCCATCCTAACAACCGAAAAGATTTTGAAGTGGTCAATTGGGAAGTCCTGAGCTTCCCATTTCTGACCTTTTTAAAGTAGACACACCCTTACGCCTGCCATAGCTAGCCGACAAGCAGCAACATAACCGCCATAAACAGACCCCATAACAAGTACATTATAATTAACTTTCCTGTCCAGAACTACCATCATCATCTGTGTCAAACTTTCAGATTATCACCACTTGTTACCAGTATTCATTAGCAGTATGCGAGACTTGCACAAATGCGAATCTTAAGTAAAATTTGCCTAATTACATAATTATAATTAGGGAAATAAATTAATTGAATATACTTGGGGGAAACTATCAAACCTAGAGCTCCGAATCTCCAAAGAGGTCGCGATTGGAATGGGTTTCCAAATAAGGGACTCTCTCCCACTGTCGTCGATCTTGGACTACAGCTGTTGACTCACTGCAGCCACCATCTTCTTGGCCGGACAACGTCCAGCGACGCCTGGAAGCATCACCGCACACACCTCTGGGAGCCTATAAGCTACCCTACCCCGACTCCAACCTCGACTGCACGGCCTAGTTAAAACCCACATCCAACGCTAAACTTGAACGGCGATAGAAGAAACCCTAAATCTAGATGACCTAGTGGCCTCCAACTTTGACGCTTAATTAGGTAGGTCATATCAAGACGAAGAGGGAGAAGAAACAACACTGTGAAGAAGGGAGAAGGGAGATAGTGTAATACCCCGGAAATTTGTTATTAATTTCTTGAAATTTTATGGAATTAATAAAGTGTTTATTAGTACGATTTCGTGGTTTGAGGGTGGAGCGAAAATGTTTTGGACGACTAATTACTCGAAAACGTATTATTTCGAGGGGTAAAAAGGTTGACTTTTTATTCATTGAGTTTCTCCGAAAACTTCCTTCACGAAATCGTAGAGCGCGTCGATACGAGTCCGTTTCCATGAATATGTGGTACGCGAAAATCGAAGATCATATGAAGAAGTTATGGTCAGCGGAAGTCATTTCCAATTTAGGAAATTTTGGTATAAACAGAAAATAAATTCACTTTCCAATTTTAGAAAGTTTTCGAAAAATTCCAGAACTTTTGGTCTCTTAGCCAAACCCTCGACCCGTCGGCGAAGAGCCCGACCCAACCCAGAATTATCTTCCGATTCCGGCGTCCTCCAGCTGTGCCACCACCTCCAACTGGCTCAAAATTTCCTCCTCTCCTTCCCCCAGCCACTAGCTTGCTCCGAGTTGCATCGGAGATGAGAGATCGAACGACAAAAATGGAGGCAGCGACGGACCTGGAGCGATCTCCCTCTTCAGGCCACGGCGACGACTGAAACAGGTCATGGTTTGAAGCTCTCTTCATCCTCGTTCGATCCATGCAGGCCTTATCGATCGATTCGAAGTGTGGAGTGAGAAATCACAGTTTGAAGTTCAACGGTGGAGATTTTTCGGGCTTGATTTAACTCGATCTAGGCTGAATCGGCCTTTGTGCTAGTTATGAAAGTTGTTCCTCGTGTTGTGATCTTCAAGTTGGGTGGAGTTGACCTTCGTGATTTTGAAGTCGGGCCGGCGGCACATGGGCTTCAAGTGCAGCCGCCGGTGGATGAGCATTCGGCCATTCTAGGGGCAGTTCTTTGCTCCGTCAATTCCTCGTGCAATCCCTCAATTCCTATTTAGTTCTTTTGGTCATGATTTTTCTGGATGTACTACTTACCGGTTTTTGCTTAGTTTTGGTTGGTTTTCTATTTGTCTATTATATGTATGGGAGTGGTTAAGGTCTAGTCCCCCACCTCTCACTCTGTATCTTTTGATTCATTCTTAATAAATATACTAATGAGGGACGGGCGGTGGGCTCCCGGTTGTAATAGTCCCCTTCGTGGTTGTGTGGGTACCTTGGTGCCCCTTTCAGACCGTTACAGAGGAGCTAATATCGCATAATCCTCATTAGTTTTGAAAAAAAAAAAATTACATATTTGATTACATCCATAGATCTATTTTTTCCCTATGAGTTCAAGTCTCAATGAGAAGTCTAGTTCTTACTGTTCATATGTTACGATATGAATACACTCCGCTAATTCATTATGTATGGATGATCAGATTTACATTGATATAGAGTCAATTTCAATAGACCTATTGGAGGGTCCCATTGATGTGCATCATGTAGGAATTGAACTATGTGCTTTAACTTTTTCCCTAAACTTTGCCAATTATGAGCTATGTACTTTAACCAATCAGCTATGGATGCTCAGTGGGATCTTTGTACATGGCGAATAATCGAATTCTAATTGAAATGAAATCTTTAGGAGAAATCAATTGAATTTAGGATGACTAAATGAAAAGACATTAATTCAAATCCTGGTTTTTTGAATTAAGAGAGATATTGAGATGTGGTGGTCCCACCAATGAGAAGTCGACATGTGGTAAACTGGTAAAATATTGCAAGACTCTGTTAGTCGTTTCTGATCAATGATATAGAATGAAGACTTGCAATTTTGAAAGTAGAGCTCATCGGAGATGGTAGTCAAGAATTGGACTCAAAGGCTCAAAGCCACCACTTCAATTCACGGTATTCAATTATGGGAAATTTGTCTTTTTTATAGTGAGTGTGCCCCAATTGACTTAGAAAGCTACTTTATGGTATGGTCAAAGTTCCAGTTAAGCATCCGGTGGAGGGGAGCATCAAGAAGTAGCACTCAAGTTAGTACAGAAGCAGCACTTAGCAAGGCAGAAGTGAGGGAGGACGCACTTTGATTCAGTACAAACTCCACACCATGATCCGGCAAGAGTGCTGCTCTGTTAGAGGTTAGCTTTGTTCCTTTATTGTTTTCGGTCAACCTACTTTTGATTGACCTTGGGCGACACATTCTTTTGTCTCCGGTAGAGTTACACTTCCAGTCAATGTGTCATCGTCAGTTTTCCGCGATTTCTTTAAGACAAAATCCAAATCGCCCAGTCACTCGTATCCCTTGCTCCTTATCTTCATTGCTCATAGTTCTTTTTCTACGGTTAGGGTTTTCCCTCTTCTTCAGGATGACAGAGGAACATGGCGTATAGAAAAAGAGAGAGCCCATTTCGTTAGGGTATGTAGGATATCTCTTATCTCATTGCTTGGTGTCTTATAGGTTAGAGTTTAATTTTGAATCCACTTGAGTGATGCTTTGATGTATGATATCTCTTACCTTCATTCATATTTTACAGGATGAGCTGGAAAAGAACTTTTTTGTAGAGATATCTAAATAGGAAGCAAAATATGAGTACTACTTTAAGCCTCTCTAAGAAAAGGTATAGGCCGGGTTTGTGCAAGCTCTCATAGCACTGAGTACTAGCTAGTATGTTCAATTTTTGAATTGGCTTAAATGTGTTGTTTCATTTGGTTTTTGTCACTACTGTGTGCAGAGATATGAAATTCTTGCTCGAGGAGATGGACAACTTGTAGGAGATTAGAACTCATCTCTAAATATACAGTCACGTACAACTTGCAAGACGAAATTCAAACCCGGTGTTGTACTAGACAAAGACTCTCCGACGATCAAGTCAGTATAAATTCAAACCATTGGGATAGAGATGGATACGAATTACCAGAGTTGGTGCATTGTGTCATATGTTGGGGTAAGATGTTCTTTCCATAACCTAACCCTATGTGGGTTACTTGTCTTTTCAATATAGGAAATAGAAATTGATTCTACTTTCCTTACCTAAGCAATTTGAGATTCACTCAAATACTACAAGCTTTTAATTGAGGCCAAATAGAGGCCCAACCCATCGATCTTCTCGAGGTGCCCTTCGGGGTACTACTATTACATCAGGATTTTCTTTCCTTCTCGGAGTAATGTATCCGAAACATACAGCATACGGGCTGTGTCCAAGTATAAACTCTGCGAATAGCCTTATCAATGCAGTGGAGGCTAACACTCCGAAGAGGTAAGTCGACTTTGTAATTTATCCGGTACATGAGCTTTAGTAGCTGTGGAATCAATAAACTCTATCCGGCACGCCCAGATTAGCTATTGAGGTACAGCCTTAGCTATTTCACCTGCCAAGTGAGGATGAACATTGGATGTAGATCCAATGAGATTGATGTAATTTCCTCTGCTATCAATTGATAGATGTCTTCTTCTGATGATAATTATAAAAAAAAAACAGTAACTAATTTTATTCGTCCATTTTGATAAGAGTACTATCCGCAATCTTAAACCAGCTGACTGGTGCAGAATCTAATGGAGGATAGATGAAGAAACAGAAAGTATCAACAACTTCAACATACAGATTGACACTGAGTTGGAGATGAAATGACCCGACTAATAATAACTCAGGTGTCCAAGTGCTAATACTTACTGAAATATACAATCATCTGTATCTCAAGTTTGTAGTTTACCTTCAGGGCTTTACATAACAAAGTAAAAGAGCACAAAATCGAGGCTAAGACTATTTTCTGTTAGCTTTGCTCAACCATTGGCAAGAGATTTATAGTGCAACGTATCGATCTCGTAAATACTGCCTACATGAGCAAGATTACTAGCAGCATGTATGACATCTTTCACTGGTACTTTCAGTTGTTGGGCAATATCCTCAGCTTTTGCTCCCGCATCCCTTGAACTGAAATAAGAGCTAGTTAATAAATGGGGAACAGGAATGTATACATGAAAAAGTTGACAGATTTCACTACAAGAGAAGCAATTTACCAATAATACAATATCATACAACTATGTTCAGAGATGAGTACATCAATAATCTGCATGCCAAAGAATGTCGTAACTATGACAAATTTTTTGTTCCTCTTATATCCCACTGGCTGAGTTTACACAACCCATAAAACCCTCTCATCCCTGCCTGGTGTCAAACCTTGCATGATACTGCAAGAAAGCCTACACCAGACCATTTTCAATCCAAAGACTGAGTTACACTAGAGGGGAAGGCTCATCCCAGTCATTGCATACACTGAGGACTTGAAACACTTTCTTGCAAGATATACAAGAAGGCCTATGCCAAACAATCTTTTAATCCAGTCGCTGAGTTACAGAAGAGAAAACTTTCCCTTAAAACCCCTTAACGTCCGTTGCCTAGATTCAAACTGAAGATTTGAAGACTTCCTTGCTTACAAGAAAGCCTATGAAATTAGGCCATGCATTATACAAGACGAGGTAATATAGGCAACTCAACCAAAAAAAAAAAACTCGAAAATTGAGGATGGAGTATCAAAATAACAAGGATCGCACCAAAAACAAAAAAGAATAATTATTAAAAGCCTAAAACAAAGTTCCTCCTATTCTAAGAATTTAGCAGAGGATTTAATTATTGCCTCTGGTAATGACCTAGAATCAACTATCAAGTATAAACAGAAGGCTGTTGTGTGAGTTAGAACACATTAATTATTTAATTTATTTAACACTATAAATGACATATGAACATTCTTTTGTGGCGGAGAACAAATATTACCAAAATCTTGTCAAAACTCAGCAACTTCCAAAACAATGGAACAAAGTGCATTTAACATATGATCCTATTATCATTACTACGCCTTTACCATTTCTCAACATAAGATGGGTTCTTGAGGAAAAGCATATACGCAAACATCTCTCTTAGTTTAACAGATTAATAGAGAAGTAAACAATCTGATCCAGGGGATCTTTTCTTCACCCTGTCTTTAACTATCTTCTCATTGGCTGTCTAATTCTTGTTCAACCAATTGTCATTCTCATTTATTCAGGCTATATACATTGATGATTTTAATTTTTCTGTTATCACTTATTTTGTCCCAATAGAACCGGTGCTGTAGTTGTGAAAAAGATAATCAGTGCTGCCAAATTAAATGGGTTACTAGCAAAATAGCCATTAGTCATGTTATAAAATCAAAACAGGCCATCTATAGCATGCTTAAAATTTTGTCCTCGATTGTCAACAAAGACCCATACAATGTAAATATTGGTTTCTTCATTATTGATGGACAGAAGAACATGGTCTCATGTTCAACAATTAGATAAATACCAAGTCCATGTGACACATGAGAATGAGACTGTGTTCCAGTAAGACAACACCTTGAGAATCTAGATTAACAGTCAGCTGAACATTGAGGCCGTTTTGCTAATTCACAGAAGTATTCTTATACATATAGATGATTGTTTGAAGGACATAGGTACTCACAGGTATAAAGGCTGGTTCAAAACTTGTAAGACCCTTTCTTCAATGCTCCTCTGTCCATAGAGGCTATGTTGTCCAGATACCTGAGGGAAAAAATGAAGTGGATCAGTAAAGGAGACGAGAAGAAATACAACAGAAACACAACAGACTAAAGTCTCTAAATGAATCTGACCTGATTTGGTGGAATTGTCATATATGGCTGAGTTGTGACACCTACACCAACCTGTGGTTTCTGTCATCACAAGTGCAGAGGCAGACAAAAAAATATTTAAAAAACAAAAAAAACAAAAAACAGAGCATAATGTTCCACATCGATGTATTCTTGTGTGCAGTAACAAGACACAATCGCATTATAAGTAGTTAGACAAATACCGGTAACTTGCTGTTGAAGAAATGTACGTACATACACTCGATAAAGTGGCTTGCAATCTCATTATAGTCATCCACAGGCCTGAAATTACACCAGCTTCATCAATGGTGAAATGTCAACATAAATTATACCAGATATTGTAATTTGGTCAGTGAACTGGAGTGCAGGAAGTCATCCAATGGTAATCCAACTATTACGAAGGACAAACAGTTGGATGACTTAATGAGTCATATCAAAATATAACAACCAAAGCTAGTGAAATAATGCTATTGTAGTGGTAAGTGGTTTAACTAGGGCTGTTACCATTACTAAATGGCACTTAGGGACACTGGTTACATAGTATTCTCGCACATTAAAATAATCTTCTCTCCAAAAATAAAATTGACTGCTCCAAACTGTTGGCCCTTACTATTTCTGAAAAATAAAAATTCTTTTGCATAAGAACTTTGCTGTTACCTTTTTTGTCTTACACAACAATACCTGGGAAAAAAAGATTGTATTTACAAAAGAACAAAGGACATAAATTGATCATCACATTGCAGGGGGTTTTTTGTTTCTAGGAAGGTAATATGAACAACACAGGGTAGACTTCAAATTCCAGCTACTGTACAGCCTTCCAATCAGAGAAAAACTCAAGATCTAATATACACAAGTAAAACCATGCAGATTAACAGAAGTCTTCCTTTCAACTGTACAAGAAACATCAAATCTCCTTTGAAGCTCCATTTCATAACAATAACTATGTGATACACGTGAACTGTGATAGACTTTATTTGTTTTTAAGAGAAAGAAAAAATTTAGTGATCGCAACGAATGATGCAATACAAGTGGACAAGAGGTCCACAACAGAGAAAAAACAGCAAACCCAGAAAGCTATACCAAATACAAGTAGTTAAACTACAAAACACCCAAGTGACTGTAATCTTAGAGTTTGGCTGCCTTCCAGTCAAGCAAAATATAAGAAAGGCTTCACTTTCTAAAGCCTATCGATAAAACTGACTGTGATCTTAGATTTTGCCTGCCTTCCAAGCAAAATATAAGAAAGGCCTATTGATAAAAAGCCCATAAAGCTTAAAAACTTGGTCTATGCCAGCTCCTCCAATCCTGCAGCTCTAATCTTCAAAGATCTTCTATTTCTTTTCATCCAAACCACCCAAACCCAGAGAATTTTAGTCTTTTATCTTTTGCAAAAACCAAGATGTCATGAACTTATTAGAGACAGAAACCCCACTGGTTCTCCCATCTCAATCCAGCCTCCATATACAACTTCTCCCAGAACAGTAAGGCAACTTCACACAGCAAAAAAAAGAGGCACAAAGATACTACACTCAATCCAGCCTCCATGCACAACTTCTCCCACAAATGTGAGGCAACTTCAGACTGCTCAACATGACACACCAATGAGAAGAACTCGGCCTTCTTTGTTGAAGCATATGTCAGTTCTTAACCCTTCCATGCGCCACATACCACCCTAAAGTCTTGATCTTGAGCGGAACCTGGGTATACCATATAAAACTTGCAGACAAGAAAATGGATCTGAATCATCAGCAATCATAAATCTATAAAAAAGATTTGACAAGATAAAGCTACAAAAGACTCCAGCTTCTGTCTCGTCAAATCCCACTTGGAGTCTTCCAATTTGACTCTTTCCTATAACGCCAACAGCAAAGATACCTTGCCTGTTCATCATTTGAGTTTCTTCTAGAAACAAAATCCCAGCTCAAGAGGAAAGGGATTGGAATGGCTAAACTATCTTATTCTGGACATAAGGAATCTTGATAATCTGCATATTCTAGGAAAAGATTGGTTTAATGGTTGGGCCCCCCATCAAGACTTCTTCCCAAAATCTCGCCTGTCCCTCATTACCAAACACCAGCGGAAATCTTCTATTACAACTTTAGTTGCTTAACCAATAATATTCTCATCAAATTGTCTTAATTAAAGAGATCAGACACTACCTCCAAAAGGCAATAGGTAGTTGATGGTAAAAATCAGCAGTTGTATTTATGTCTCACTTGCAAAAGGGTGTGAAACACTTCCTGATGTTGAATTCCAAAAACCAGCAAAGGTCTAGCTTGGAGTCTATGTTGTAGGTCCGGTCAACTGCCCAGCCACCGCTTTAGCTCATCTCTTGTCAATGACAAACCAAATTTTACCTCAAGAAGATACTAGATACCAGTTTTCTTGCTAGAGACTTTAATTGTTCATTTGCAATTTATTAAACCAATCATTGTAGCTTCTGTCTGGTTTCAATAGATTTGCTTGACTCATTACATTAATGCTTGAGGGACTATTCGTCTCAAAATTTTAATTGCTAAAAATGCTATGATTCTATGAACAATTTTCAAGTCTATAATCTCTCTCCAGCAGCAAATAAACATTCAACAGTAGTGACATTCATGAAGTCAAAAGAAAATAAATACAAACAATAACACAAGACAACTAACAAAAGCAAAGAAAATGCTAACAATAACCCAAAAGACAAAGAATTCACTATCACATCACCTTTACCCTGTGACTGAAAAACAAAATTATTCCTCTCAAGTAGGAGCTATTGAATTGCGAAACAGAGAAATCAAAATGTACCTAACAGAGAACACTTGTATGGTCTTCTTCCCTTGAAAGGTTTTCAAGCGCCCATGAACCCGAACGTACATTCCGTTCCTAATATTTGATATGAAGATGATGCAATAAATTAAGAATGTCAAGCAAAACATCTTGAAAAACGGAAGAAACACAACCTCAAATATGAATGCCTTTGCATCTAAACATAACTTGAAAATAAGAGAAGGAAAGTGATACACATTATTGTTCGAATCAAAAACAAAGTTACTAGTTAATGTAAAGAGGGGACAATTGGTTAGCCAAGAAAGAAACGTACGAGATTTCTTCGATTTCGGCAGTGTCTATTTGCTCCTGACACCTACACACAAACAGAACAAGTCCGAATAAACACAGAATCACGAAATTCACTAACAACAAAAGAAGATGAGTTGACAAAACTCACCATCGGTTGCATTCAATCCGGCCGGTCCCGTCATCAAGAGTGAAAGTAGCATCTGTACATCTTCCAACAAACTCCTGCACTACTCCCACAAGCTTAACCTGAAACAAAACAAAACTCAGAAGCTTTTCGAAAAGCCGAAAACCACGAAAAGCTATTCGAAAAGGATAAAAAAAAAAAAAAAAAACTCACAGTGGACACATCGACGCCGTCAATAGAGAAATCGCTTTTACCATTTTCGCCGGCAATGGCGTCGCTGATCTGCTTAAGGGTCACTGGAAGCAGTGCTTGGACGTCGCGATTCTGCGAGAGAATCACGAAAGTGTTAAATACTACAGCCTAATTGAGGAATCGCATCTAAGAAATCAGAAACCAACCACAGCCCCAATTGGTGGATTGAAAGCGTTTAGTGGAATAACCTTGGAAGGAAAGAAAGAGTGTTCGGGGGTTGGGTTGGCGGCGGGGGGCATGAAGCCACCGCCGTGGAAGGCGGCGCTTCCGTCGAACTGGCTCACGTTCATCGTTTTATCTGATCTCTCTGAAACCCTAAGACCAGTGATTCGCCTCACTATCTTCTATTTATTCTTTTATTACTAAAAACATTTCTTTCTTTTTTTTTCTTTTTTTCCTTTTTTCGTTCTTTTTTTTTTTTTTTTAAGCACAATAAAATTGGATTCCCGCGTCGTTTGTTTTAAATAAAGATGATAAATTCCCGCCACATTAAGAGAGCTTTTCAATTGCCCTTATTTCAAAAAA
Organism: Rosa rugosa; assembly: GCF_958449725.1. Classification (NCBI taxonomy): domain Eukaryota; kingdom Viridiplantae; phylum Streptophyta; class Magnoliopsida; order Rosales; family Rosaceae; genus Rosa; species Rosa rugosa. The sequence goes on along the minus strand of NC_084824.1, from coordinate 40,190,582 downwards.
AAAAAAAAAAAAAAGAAGCTCGTCGTCTCCTCAGTCCTCAAAGCCAGAAGTGGCTCTTCTTTACCTTTTGGAGTTGTCTCCTCCGCTTTGGCTTCCGATAGCTAGTAAATTTTGTGTCACCTTATCAATCATTATTTTATGGCTTTGTATGGGTGTTATTTTTTAGGAGATAAAAACTTTAACAACGTACAAAGCCATGCACATTGTGATCGACTTATAAGGTGGAGGTAGCTTGTCTGAATTTATTGGGTTAGATTGATAAATTTCTAGGTGGGATATATGCCCATTCCACTCAGAGAGTGTCACATCATCGAAAAGAACCCCAATAAATTTATGTTAATTCATGAGCTGATGATTAAGAGCATGCCACATCCTAAAAAATGCATGGGCTCAATAGCATGCCACATTTTTGTTCAAGGATAAAGAAAGGAATGAGCCTGCGCAGAAGAATCAAATGATGCTCGGCCCGGATAGATGGCTCTCTCACTCCCTCTGTCCTTGCAACTGTGGCTCACTCAACTTGGCTGTCTTTGTACTACCACGAGGTGATGTTATATAGTTGATTTTCTTGATACGTTAATGACATATTTGATAATCTCCGTCGATCATTCAATTTCGGATGATGTTCTGATAACACAATAATCAATATCAAACAACAATTAGCTCTGCTTAAGCCTGAGATACACCTGTTTTTTATGAGGGTCTTGATGCTATCTCGGGCTCTGCTCAAACAGTTGTATCTAGGAATAGAGCATAGTTAATTGTTGTTTCATAAACTTGACCAACATTATTCATTATTAAGTTGACAGACCCGGTACCTAATTAACTCGCTAAACAATTTGGAATCATGTTATGACAGCCACGAATAGATCAAGTAGATGGTGCTAGCTCAAAAATTGGGTTCATGGAATTGAAGGAAGCATGGCAATTTTCTCTTGTCGATATCTCTTGCATTCGAAACTTAACTATAAAATTATTCTAAATCAAGCAACATGTCACAAAAATGATGTAGCGTATGTCCTCCAGTAGCGTGAGTAGTGTGAAACATACAACAAAATTGAGCCAGGGAATACATATGTCATATATATAATGAGATAATCCATAGGCAATAAATGGTTTTATTTAAACAGGTACATAAAAAGAACTAATTAACCATGTTGATAACTTCATGTGTGTGTGTGTGCCTACTCGCTTCTGGCTTAGATTGTGCAACTATGATATGTTTATGCCTCGATTTCCCTATATCAATTATATATATATAACGTTATTCTTGGTAGTAATAATATTAATTATAGGCTATGAATAGTGAGATTTTCCCCAGAAACATGCAGATCTATAAATCTATAATATGGAAAGTTTAAACTGCAGCTCGCCTCGGCGCCCTCTTGCGTGGTCTCTGTCTCTTTGTATGCACTGCAGGCTCTTCAAAATCAAGAACTAGTTCTTCTTCAACAGAATTGATGGGTTCTTCGGCTTCAGCTGATTTCTGATGCCTCCGGCTGCTCTCCTTCAGATCACTGTTATTGTTACAGTACTCATGATCCTCATGATCTTTCGCATTACCTTTCCTTGGCCTTCCTCTCTTTTTCATTATCATGTGTTGGTTCCTCAAATTTACAGTGCTACTATTATCTTCGACGCTGTTTGCACTCTCTTCCTTCTGCACGTCCATATCGATCGATCTATGTATATAACTATTAGCAGTCTAGCTAAGTCTCTTAAGACATATAAAGTGTATATATGATCAACATCGGTCAGAGATGAAGTTACTCTAGCTAGCTACAAAGGCTAGAGGCAGTTGAGAGCTGTAAATGTTACAGCTTGCAAAGCCCCAAAACTGGAAAAAGAAGAGCTTTTGCTTATGGGAAATGGGAATTAATTAAGTACATACTTTTTCTCCACTCCATTAATCAGATGTGTGCATAGTTTAGCTATCTTACCAAAAATAAAAAAGATGTGTATGTGTTTATAGGGAAAGATAGAAAACCAAGGATGATGGTCATGCGCTATAAATTAAATGGTGGGTCGAAAATGCTATCTATGAATACAGATATACAGGTAAGCTATTAATTATTATCGCTGAGAGAGTACTGATCGTTTGGTTTGGACCTCGATTTGGTTTGTATCTACACCATTATCTGCACTCCTTCTGCAGACCCTGTAAAAAGAAAGAGGACAAGGACATGCATTTGTTTGCATTCACCTAAATATCCTGTTTACATGTCACCACAATAAATTTGATATAAAATGTTCATTTATGTATTTAGTAATGACTCAAACCCTACTTTTTGTATCACCACACCACCGACAAAATTATTCGTATGAGAGTGGTTGATTTTTATTGCTGAGATGATTTTGTTAATGCTTTTTAATGTGCATATGTGGTGAAAGTTTTTTCTCTCAAAAAAAAAAAAAATGTGGTGAAAGTTTTTATGATGTCTACGTGGCAAATATCTTTCAAATTTTTATATGCGAGTACAGAAAGCAAATGACCTCATTTTTATTTCTTACACCGAGCCTCCTCTCTCTCGGTCTCTCAGCTAATTTCAACTCAAAGCTTGATGACTGGAGCACCAAAGTTCTACTACGGGAAGAAAACTCATGTCCCTCTTTTTGTTGTCTTCTTCGGTTTCATCCTTATTTTCTACGAAAGCTAAAAAATCACTATACCATCGGGTATTTTCCTTAGTAATTTGTTTCTTTGTAGTATCTTTTGGAAGGGTAAATCTACGGTATGTTAATATTTCTCATACATCAGCTATTTTTATCACTTTGAGGACTCATTTTACCACCTTGAGGACTCATTTTACCACCTTAAGGACTTATTTTACTACTTGAGGACTCATGTGATAACTAAGAAAATTTACCACTTTAACGACTCATGTTACCACTTTGAGGACTAATATTACTATTTTGATGACTCATTTTACCACTTTATGGCAATTGTATGAATGTCATACGTTAACACATTGTATAATATCCCCTTTTGGAAAGAGAGTCTGGTAGTTAGTTCTCTAATCAATTCTCATTTATTAATTAGTCGATCATCTTCTTCTCGCTGACCCTTATTTTCAGTAAAAATGATAGATCTACATATCATTGGTATTTTTATTTTTTTTTATTTTTTATAGCATCCTCTGGAAGAGAATCATGTATCGCTGAGTATTTTTCTCCAACCAATTATGGTTCAACCGTAGTTGGTTCAGTTAGATGGAATTCAATACCAGATTTTTCTCTCTCGTATTGTACGTAATAAAAATAGTCTGAGTTTTCAAAACTATAATTTAGTGAAAAATTTGTTTCAGATTGTTCATACTTTCTGACGTTAACTCTTAGGTGTCCCTACATTTTGTAATTTTGAGAAAATTAGATATAAACCCAAAAATTTAAGCTTCTATTGAGAAAAACCCATACATATTTTTCTTTTAGTTTACACCCATTCCACATAAGCAAACCTTTCATTTAGAGTGTATGTCTATAATTAACAGCTTTCCTCATTTTTTTTATATATCTAATATACCCTTCCGATTGTAGAAAGTCAAATTAAGTATCTTCCTAATTAATCTTAGCATCTATTTGAATTTAAAATATTAAACTAAAAATCGGTTTGTTTTAACTTTACATAATCAATTACATCCCTGACTTCTTCCTTGCTCTATATTGTTATTACTAACTTGAGTATATATTATATATGCTCATTATAAAAGTATTCTATTTGTAACACAAACTGTTAGTTCTTTTTTTCCTTACACATGTAGGTATTTTCTTTCCAATAGAATTTCAAATATTTTTTCCTTGATCAATTATTGTTTTAAAAGATGGAATGAGACTCTGACTCGAACACAGAGAGAGAATGGTTTTCCTGCTTTAAAGAAAGGGCTGGGGCAAACATGCATGGTACTTCTCGAACATGTCTCCGATGGACAATTGATGAAATGTTTTGAAAGAAAAGAAAGGAGTTATAGGCATTCCTTGTTTGAATTTTGGAGAGGTTCAAGATTTTTATTTTGAACAAGTATACATATAATTAAGAACTAATTAGCAGGCATGGTCATGCATGTGTGTGTATGTGTGGCTACTCATTTCTGGCTTAAATTGTGTAGGTATAAGGTTTATACTTAATGTGTTGGCATCCCTATACAAAGCACTGAAGAAGCCTACAAAGTTCATCAAAACTGATCTAAGAGAATTTCAAGTAATTGCATATCATGCACAATCACGGGATTGCAACATGTGTTGCAATCCCCAAGTCTGCCCGAGTCAGTCCTAGTCAACCCTACGTTTTTTGGAGTCCAATTTTGGAAAGTATCTTTTGGTTTTTAGATTTTATTTTACAAAGATATTTTTCAACTGATAAAATCATGCTTTTGAAGTCCTAGGTGATTTAGGATTTGTTTATTTTAATTGGATATCTTTTATTAAAAGATCTTTCCTAGTAGGAGTCCAATTAGGGTTAAGTCTTAATTGTTGAGAATTTATTTTCTCATCAATATATTCAGAAAAGTAGCGTTGATTGTGTAGGGATTTTGATGCAAGAATTATTGTGTGTCTTGCTTGCTGAGAAAGAGTTCCATTTTTTTTTTTTGGATATGTCCATGAAACACTTGTTCCGTGTCTAAGTGTTTCATTGTTCATTCATATACATGCATTGATTCTCTCGAGATCAGTAGAGAAGATTGGTGGTGCAAGTGGAGAGATATTTGCAGATCGTTCAAGTGAAGAAGAAGGTCAAGATTCAAGACAAGCACCTCTCTAGTGAGTATAGAGATTATAGCCGCGTAGAGAGCTATATGTGCTTGTAAAGAACCATATCCTTCATCAATAAGTTGATTGATTTTATTTGGATTCTCAAGAGTAAGAGCCTCACAGTGTTTTTAATCTCAAAATTGAGGTTTTCACTGCGTAACCAAAATTGTGCTTTCTGTGTGAATTTTTTGATTTCTGCCCAGTAAGGATTGCAACGTGTCTATCAATCCTCGAAACCCAGAAAAATGTTTCATCCAAGTATTTTTACTTGGCATCAGAGCAGGTTCTAAAGCTTTTTAGTAGATCCGAGGACAAGATGGAACGTGAATTTGATAGAGCTGCTAGTTCGATAAATTGTCCCCCATGTTTTGATGGTGGAGATTACTCGCAATGGAAGATCATGATGATGAGGTTCAAGCTCAAGAAAAAGGTACAAAATGTTGCTTTCTCTTCTGTTAAAATGAAAGAAGTAGATGATAGTGGTTCTGTGGATTTGGCTTTACTAACCAAAGAATTTAAAAAATCCTTTGGTAGTACTTCAGAAAGTATATCTGAATCAAAAAGTGGGCAATTATCTGAAAAACGTTTTGACAAAAACACCAAAGTCAATAATTTTGATCAAGAGAAAAGTGTTGTTGAAAAACTGAAATGTTATGAATGTGGTGGTATTGGTCATATCTCTTCTGATTGTGGAAACAGAAAATATAGCTCACAAAATAACAGGGCTCTTAAGTCAACTTGGAGTGACAGCGATGAAGGCTCTCAATCTGAGAATGAAGAGGTAAATCTTGCTCTTACTTCCTCTCTTAATATTGATTTTTTTGATGACTCTGACTTGGAAGATGATACTCTTGATGAAGAAACAAATGAAAAGTGTAAGCAATTGTATAATGCTTCAAAAATTGTTCTTCGAAAAAATAACAAACTTGAAGAAGAACTTGAATCTTTAAGAGTGGAAAAGATGAAAATTGAGCACAAATTTGATACTTCTTTAAAAGAATGGGAAGAAGAATGTACTGATCTTGTTGATAAGATTAAAGTTTTGCAGAGTGAGGTCAAATCTCAAGATTGGGACAAGGAGCATGATGAGCTTATTAACAAAATCAAAATTTTGCAGGTTGAAGTCAAGGCTCAGTCCACTCTAAATGTTTCACTAACCCTTGAAAATGAGAAATTGCAGGATGAGCTATTGAAAGTCAAGGAAAGCTTCAACAAGTTTTCTATAGGGTCTGAAAAGGTCTCTAAGATGATTGGATTTGGTAAATCTCATTGCAACAAAGAAAGTTTAGGGTATGAAGGTGAGTCTTGCAAGCCCTTGACCTTTGTAAAAGGTGTTGAATGTGGAAATTCGTTGGGACAGCCACAAGCTTCAAATGACAATGATTCTGGTCCCAAGTTGCCCAAAATATCATAACCTAAAATGGCCCTTAAAACCCATCAGAAAGTTGCTCAGGTAAGTTCTAACAGTCACACATCTGCGTCAGCCCAGGTACGTTCATAACACTAAAAGCTTCATTCCCACTTGTCACTATTGCGGAAAATTGGGACATATACGTCCTAGGTGTAATATACTTTGCAGGGTCACTCAAAATCAGAGGAAAACATCAAAAAGTAGCCCAACTGCATCGCTGCAAGCTGAGCTGAAAGAGCATCTGAAGTTGATTAGCAGGATTGCAGAGCGTATTGCAATCCCCAAAGAGCAAAATTTGAAGCAGAAGCAAATCTGGATTAAAAAAGGTTCAAATAATCGTTTTTCTGCTCATATGGATAATCTTGATAATATGCTTGAGCTTGCTTTTGTTCCTACTGAACACAAATTGGCTAATTCGTTTACTAGGCCTTTAGACATAACTCAATTTGAATCACTTAGAAGCACCGTTGGTGGATTCTCTAAGTATTGATACTCTCACTTTGCTTGATCCATTTTGCATGCATTCATATTGTATGTTCTCATCGTAATATAGGTGCATTATTATCTTTATCATAGTATAGCTAGGTGCATTATTATTTTTATCTTTGCAGTTTTAAGTTCAGTTTCTGGAGATTCAGGATTGCAAGTGTGATTTGTATCCCTACGTGTCTGACAGCAATCGAATTGAACTTAGATTGACAAGTGTTTTGATACTTTCCTTAAATATGATTGTGATGAGTCGAATAACATGTTTTGAATGGGTTCTTGCATCACTTTGTACTCTTGAGCATGAACAACATATTCTTTATCACTTTGTATTCTCACATGCACACATACTCCTTTGTGGTGGTACGTATCCTCTTGGTTGATTTGATTTTAGTTCACATATACTAAGTGAGTGAATATTGTTGTTGCTCCCTGTTTAAAAAGTACAAATATTGGAGCAAGTCCAGGCTATTCCCAAAGTAAACAAGCCTTGGTCGTGGTGAACGATATGAGGTTTGGGAAGAAAAGGGAATGGTTTGGTCACCCCGGTGGATTGTGAAACTATTGACTCGAGTTGATATGTCCTTTGGGATGTCCTTGTTATATCTAGTACCCTAAAGTCAACTGACTTGGGAGTTGCTGGCATAAAACTTGTTACATGAGTCTTAGTTTTCTTGAAAAAAAAAATATGAAAAGCTTCATGGTGTGTGAAAGGCAAAAGGAAAAATTATTATGCCCACACAGTGTCATAAGGGGATATTTGAGTTGATTGTGATTATCTTTTTCACTTCTTATGTGTGTTCTACTTTCTCTGATTCTGAGATTCTTACAAACCCCACTTTGAGCTATGTTCACTTACACAACAAAGGTACAGAATACTCGATCATCTTCTTGCTTACTTTGTTGTTGTCAAAATCTCTTCATTCATGTGACCTTAACTTATTACTTTCATGTTTGAGGATCGGTGCTAACACTCTTGTCTAAAAGCAATGCTTTTGTCTCTGTCATTTGTACAAGGATACAAACTCACTCATTGTGTGTTTACATTTCATTCTTGCATCTTTCATAACATGATCACACTTAGGGGGAGTATTGATACTTGGACTATATCCAACTGATTGATTCTACAGTTGGATATACTTGCTTTCTACAAGGTGTGTTGATAAGTGTTTTGATTGTTTAAATATTTTGATATTGATCTTGAAATTGTATTGACACTCTTATGCCTTAGGAGTCCATAGGAGTTCCATAGGAGTCCATGAAACACTTGTTCCATGTCTAAGTGTTTCATTGTTCATTCATATACATGCATTGATTCTCTCAAGATCAGTAGAGAAGATTGGTGGTGCAAGTGGAGCGATATTTGCAGATCGTTCAAGTGAAGAAGAAGGTCAAGATTCAAGACAACCACCTCTCTAGTGAGTATAGAGATTATAGCCGCGTAGAGAGCTATATGTGCTTGTAAAGAACCATATCCTTCATCAATAAGTTGATTGATTTTATTTGGATTCTCAAGAGTAAGAGCCCTGCAATGTTTTTAATCTCAAAATTGAGGTTTTCACTGTGTAACCAAAATTGTGCTTTCTGTGTGAATTTTTTGATTTCTGCTCAGTAAGGATTGCAACGTGTCTATCATCCTCGAAACCCAGAAAAACGTTTCATCCAAGTATTTTCAAATTGTGCAACTATGATGATGAGGAAATTTATAAGAACATGCCTTGATTTCCCTAGATCGATTATGTATATATATAACGTCATTCTTGGTATTAATACTAAGATTATAGGCTATGAAGTGAGACTTTCCCAAGAAACATAAGATCTATAAATCTATAGTATGGAAGGTTTAAACTGCAGCTTCCCTCGGTGTCCTCTTGCGTGGTCTATGTCTCTTTGTATGCACTGCAGGCTCCTCATAATCAAGTTTCAACAGAATTGATGGATTTTTCAGCTTCGGCTGATTTCTGATGCCTCTGGCCTCTCTCGTTTTGATTATTAATGTTGTTGTTATAGTACTGATGATCCTCATGCTCTTTCCATTACATTTCCTTGGCCTTCCTCTCTTTTTCATGATCATGGGTTGGACGTTCCCTGAATTTACAGTGCTACTATAATCTTCGACGCTGTTTGGACTCTCTTCCTTCTGCTCGTCCATATCGATCGATCTTTGTATATAATTATGAGTCTAGCAGCTAGCTAAGTCTTTAAGACATATAAAGTGGATATATGATCGAGAGATTATTAGGTAAGGCATGCGTGTTACGTGGCAGTATGCACAGACAATCAGTGCATATGCATGAGTTGTTTTTGGTATTTCATTTTAATTAAAAAACATGTGTAGTTTTGGAATACAATTAAATAATATATAGAAAAACTGTATTTTTCTAAAACTCGGCCGCCCAGGCCGCCTAGGCGCTGGGCGGCGGCTCTCCGACTCGATTAATGCAAAATCGGTGAGGTTGGGCGGGCTGGGTTCGGGCGGCCGCCTAGAAGGGCTGAGCGGCCGACTAGTCTCCTGGGCGGGTGAGCAGTTGGGCGCTAGGCGGGTTTCTGAGTTTCTATATAATTTTTTTTCTTGGCCGCGAGACGCAATCTGCCTCTCTTAGTCTCTCTCAATCCAAAACTCACAGGTCTGCCTCTCTCTCAATCGACCACCATAGCGATCGCAACTCCGCCAATCGACCACAGCGAGCCTCTCTCTCTCCTTCGCTCTCTGACTCCTCTCCAACACTGCTCCTCTCTCACCGCGTACTGCTAACTCTCTTCTCAATCATTAGATTCAATTCTTCATGTGCCAAATTGACATACATGTGATTGGGTTTATTGATTGGTTTTCTGAAATTGATGTTTCTTATTGATTGGGTATATGAAATCAATGTTTGGGTTTATCGATTAGATGGATACTAGCTTGCTGCAAATCCTGCAATTACTATTGTTTGGAACTGATGGTTGTTTGATATTTATTCAAACAGTTGATGATTGTTTGATTGTTTGGAAAATCCAGTGGAGGATCTTTTTGTGGGGGGGGAGAGAAACCTTGTGGAAAATCCAAATATAGAATAGGGTGGTGTTTTGATCCTGTTTGAATTGAAAGTTGAAGACTTTGTTTCTAATTAAGTGTCGCCTCTTAGTGTCAGAATATGAATAATTGAATATCATTCTATAATCTTTGCAATATGGCGAAAGTATTTGGAAGAATGTCATATCTTAAGCAGCTGTAGAGATTTCCTTGATTTTCATCTTCTGCCCATCTAGTTTGGTTGTTTCTAAGTGAGCAAGTGTACTCTGTAGCAGTGTGGTGTTTTGTTCTTTCTATTGTTATCTTCATCTTCACTGAATTGGTTCAGCGTTCAGAGTAGTTTTTGAGTCTGAGTACTGCGAGTCTGGAAAAAGAGGGGAAGTTTTTCCCCATTTTGTTTAGCCAGGTTGTTAGATCATCTAGTTATGCACCACTGCATGTTAAGTTTTCACTTTTTGGGTCGATTGGCAAAGTTTGCCTCTTTAAGTGAAGTTTTGTTTAGGTTGTTTTATGTTGCAAGTTCAAGTATTTTGACTATTTTAAATATTTTAATTCAATTTTATTACTTTTAGGTCTTTATATATTCTTGAGTATATAAATAAAAATTACAAAAATAAAATTAAAATTAAAAAAATACAAAATCGCCTAGGCGTCTAGACGCTAGTCCCTTGGTCACCGCCCGACTAGCGCCTAGCGATTTTTAGAACCTTGAAAAAACATGATTGGTTGGGCGTACCAGCCACATGGCATGTCTGCCCTACCTAAGAATTTCTCTATATGATCAATGTCAGTCACATATGAACTTATTCTAGCTAGCTACAAGGGCTAGAGGCAGTTGAAAGCTGTAAATGTTACAGCTTGCAAAACTCCAAAACTAGAAAATGAAGAGCTTTGCTTATGGGAAATGGGAATTTAAGTACATTTTTTTCCCCACTCCATTAATTAATGTGTCATAGTTTGATTATCTTACTAAAAATAAAAAAGGGAAAAATTCACTAACGGTGTCTGGACACTTAGGGGACTTTCAGAATGATACCTGAACTTACAAAGTTATCAATGTGATTCCTGGACTCATTTTTTCATATCAACGTCGTACCTACGACCAATTTCAGTCACGGAGCCGTTAAAATTTTGCACGTGCGATGCACGTGAGTCACTTAATGAAGACAAAAAGACCGATTTACCCCCGGGAAAAATTCACCAACGGTGTCTGGACACTTAGGGGACATTCAGAATGATACCTGAACTTACAAAGTTATCAATGTGATACTTGGGCTCATTTTTTCATATCACGTTGATAACTTTGTAAGTTCAGGTGTCATTCTGAAAGTCCCCTAAGTGTCTAGACACCGTTGGTAAATTTTTCCCTAAAACAAACTGAGGGCAGAATGTCTTTTTTGCCCTCATTTTTGGGCTCACGTGAGTCACACGTGCTCACAATTGACGGAGACATGACGGAAGTTCGCTAGAGGTACGACGATAATACGAAAAGTAAAGTCTAGGTATCACATTGATAACATTTAGAGTTCAGGTATCATTCTGAAAGTCACCAAAGTGTCCAGACACCGTTGGTGAATTTTTCCCAATAAAAAAAGATGTGTATAGATCCCTATATAGAAAACCAAGGATGATGGTCATGCGTTTTATAGGGGTTTTGTCTATTTACACTAATTTTATGGATTTTTTCCCCTTACACCACTCACTTATTTTTTTTCCCACTTACCCAGAATGACTCTTATAAGTTGTTACCTAATACCTAATTGAGTTTTTTTTTTTTTTTTTTTTTTTTTTTTTTAAGACTATTTTTCCCTCACCCCTTTATCACATAGAGAGAGAAGACATAGGAGACTTCACCGGAGGTCGCCGGTCGCCGGAATTCGACTCCGGTCACCTAGTACCGAAATCCGAATCTGGTCACCGGTAGCTGGAATCCGAATACGGTCACGGACTAAACCGAAAACATCACCGGAGGTCACTAGAGGTCCCCGAAGAGGTCGTTAGAGACTTTTATTGCCCTCCAATAAACATTTATTGCCCACTTTTTATTGTGGGCTAATAAATGTTTATTGGGGAGAAAGGGAACTAATCTCCCTAAAATTAGACAAATGAAACTTTGATTGAGGAAGAATATCAAAAGATTACATCAATATGACACTTTTTTATTTTATTTGGGGCAATAAAAGTTTATTGGAATGTAATAAAAGTTTATTTGGGGAAATAAAAAAAATTTATCCATACAAACCCATTAAAACCAAAAATGCATTGTTCAAAAAAAAAAATTCAAAACCAAAAATGCAACGCAACACTGCAACCAAAACCCACTTGAGCTTGCAATTTTCATCTGAGCTTCGTTCATTTTGTTCATTAATTCCAGGTTGGCACTATGACCTTGCAAGCCCAGATCTAAAGTCAAATTGTTTACACTTGAGGCTTGCGAGCTATTCTTACCCAATTCCTCAGGTTCTTGCTTCTTGACTTGATCAGTGTTTGACTTCCCATACATCTTCTCACTCAGCACTGGTCTCACTCACTAGTGTTCTCCACATCCTCCATGTCCTCAATCCTTTTCTCAACTGCCTTCCTCTGCTCCTCTATCAAAACAACAGCCTTGTAGCGAAACTTCTAGCGGGGCAGCTCCTCATTAGAGCTGGGTTCGACAGTTGCGGAGTTAGGTGCCGTTGAAATTAGGGACCAGCGGCAAAGCAGAAGGCAAAAGCTATTGTTGTTGTTTCGGCCATTGGATTGGGAGCGAGAGCTAAAGGAGGACGGTGATGGCAACACCATCTGGTTTGAAGAACTGGTGCGTGGTGTACGTCGCCTGGTTCTCGTAGTTGTCTACGTGGCTATCATACATGATTCTCTTTATTAGGAAATGCAGCTCCGACGGCTTGCAAAAGGCATCGTATTCCAGGTTCAGTTTTCCGGTGAGGTTCGGCTCACCGAGCCCTAGAGTGTGCGGACAGCTCCGCATCTCGCACTCGATCGAGTAGAGGATCTTATGCAGAGGGGAGAGGGAGGGGGGGGGGGGGAGAGAGAGAGAGAGGCATGGATGTAGTTTTATTAGTTAGGTTAAGGGCAAAATTGACATTTTATTTTAAATTGGGTTAGTGGGAATTAATATATGTTGGTGGGGTAAGTGTGCTAATTTTAGCTCATTCTTGGGCTTTGGGTCAAGGCCCCTAAAATATATGGTGGATCAAAAATGTTGTGATTGCTATCTATGAATACAGATATACAACTAAACTATTAATTATTATAGCCGAGACTTCGAGAGAGTACTCAGTTTGGTTTGAAATTTTAAAATGACGCATTGTTACAAAGTAATTGACATTGTTAATGTAATTGACATGTCCCGCTACAAAGTTTCTCCTCAAATCTCGTTTATTATAGCCGAGACTTCGAGAGAGTACTCAGTGTGTAAATGAATCTCTCTGGAATAAACTGAATCAGTTTCTCTCATTGAATAACAAGAATTGTTTTCTTCATAAAATAAATCTTTCTTCATCAAGGATCATGGCATCATTCAAAAGGAATTTTAAAATGACGCATTGTTAGGCGGTTCTTTATAAAAGGCTAACGTAAGGGGAGTGAAATTTGCATTCTCCTTTTTGCATTCTGCACTACCACTCATGTTTTGGAACTTGAGTTTCCAAATTTGCCCTAAAAACAATAACGTTCAACACCAAAATGGAGAGAGTACAACAAACCTTCACCAAAATCTTCTACCGAAGAGAAGGGGAGTGTTGGTCCTCGAAACTTGTCGCCATATTCTCTTGGTTAACAATGGTTATATACAAATTAAATGCAATTGAAGATTCGCACAGAGAGAGGTCTTTCTTCTTCTTATGTTTTGAATTTTTTGACTCTCTTCTTCTGGGTTGTTTCACACAAGGAATCTCTTGCAGAGAGAACCTCTCTTAATTTCCAGCTTTGTAAATTTCATTTGATCTATTGGGTTTACAAGATTCAAGCTTTTATTGCATCAATGAGTTGGAGCTTTGAAAAACTGTAGATTGGACTGAGATTTAGCTGAAAGTAAGAAAGATTGAGTTGTGATTTGAAAAATTAATTGGGGTTTTCTGTGTTTGTGTCATATTGCGTACCAAGTTACCAATTGGGAAAGGGAATCAAGGAATGGGTTTCATACCAAAAAGAAACTGAACCCAAAACCAAGTTCTTGCCTTTTAACTTCAAACAAACTATTCTCTCCTCTTCTGTCTCTTTTCTGATCTCATTTCCCTTAGAAAGCAACCCATCTGGAAGACAGGCGACTTCTTCCCTCTTCCTATTTCTTCTTCTTTTCTTTCTTTCTAATCTTCTCTCTGTCATCCATCTTTCCCATCTCCTCTTCTCTTTGTTTCTGTCTTTTTTTTTTTTTTCCTTCTCTATCTTTCTTCTTCGTTCTCTTCTTTTCTCAACCTTCCTCTGTTCTCTTGCCTCTCATCTCTTTCCCGTTTAGATCAGTTTACTTTATTCGTACTAGAATTAAAAGCTTAACTTCTTTGGTTTCAAAAAGTCAATTGATCAAGGTTTGAGATAATAATAGTCTTTAGATCTGCATAATGCTCAAAAACCCACTTTAATCTGCACAAGCTAGTGTAACGTACGCTGTGATCTAATACTCTTCTATCTCAAAGAACGGATTTTACGAAGAAGAAGATGGCAGAAGACCAGAACTTGAGAGTGAAGAAAGAGAAGCATTGCACAGTTGTTGGGCCAAAAGTGGAATTTCACACAATAAAATAATATAAATTGAAGTGGGAGTGCAGAATGCAGAATGCAATTTCATTCCCCTAATGTAATTGACATATTCCACTACTTCAAATCCCATCGATTTGAAATTCATTTTTAAACAAACGGTGTACGTACTTTATAGATTGGGATTTACAAGGCCCACCAAATTGTCATATCCCACCAACACATTCCTTACCCAAATAGTGCCTTTAGGTTTCAGGCCCTTTCACGCTGATAACAGGATTGTATACGAAAAATTATAATTGTAGTGATTAAATAAAAGGACAAATCCCCGTCCCAAATAGTTTCCCTAAATTACAACCCTCAGTGCTATATACACACTCACTTGCGTGTGTGTGAGCCACACTCAGACAAGTGTCAACTTCTCATAGCTTTCTACTATTTAATTACACAATAACAATTAATGCTACTTTGAATTTATTTTTTTCCATCTCTACCCATGTTTTGGAAAAAAGAGAGACCCTCCTTCTACTTTCCATTCCTGCCACAAGCCAATTAAAGCTTCTATTTTCCCGCGCACCAGAAGGCTTAATTACCTCAAAGTAAACTTTTGAGATCCCTGATTTAGAAAGAAAAAAGAACAAGTACACGTGGCTTAATCCCTCAAAGTAAATTATTACATGGTCCCGGGTGATATTATTGACTCATATGACTCGTAATAATTTATGATTGGTCTCTTAAATTAATTTTTCTTTTCTTTTTTAACCCCTCTGCATGGTCCTCACCATATTCGAGTGATATTATTGGTTGGGACCATCACATGGCAGTGCCACGTGGTACTCCAGGACTACATAATAATTCCCCGCTTCGAAGATGCAATTTCCAGCTATCTTAGTTACTTTCGTGGGTTGCCTTTTACATTGAGGTAAGATTCTTAATCAATTTATGCAATTTTTGTGTTCGTAGGTGGTACTGATATATACTCATGATGGTCCCTAATTAAATCGGTACTCTATTATGAGGTAATTCTTACTCTTATATACCTGATTTCCTTTTTTATTTGACGTGATTGTAGGAAATCAGTAGCTTGATTGTAGGGAATTATTTATATATATGATCTGTTTCCCTACAGCGTGATTAATGCTTCCTTATTCATATATAAATCTGTGTTGTTTGTTTCCTTATTTATATATAAATCAAGTAATCAACAATAGCTTGATCAAAGGGTCTGCATTATATTCTTGCCAAAAAAAATAAAGGTCTGCATTATATATAGGATATGTGCACTCTATTCTATTAAACATGTTGTTTGTTTCCTTATTCATATATAAATCAAGTAATCAACAATAGCTTGATCAAAGGGTCTGCATTATACAGAGGATCTATGCACTTTATTCTATTAAACACAGTTCTTTTGACGCACTCATTGCAGGTAAATTATATTACATTGAACTATGTCTTCGATAATTTTGATTGTATGTGTGCTTTTGGTGATTGATTTAGGGAACCATGAGCCTAAACATTGATTTAAACTTAAATGCTGAAGACTCTGATGTAATTTTGGATAAAGGTTCCATAGATGGTGAAGAGAATGAAAAGGCAGAACCTTGCATTGGTATGGTATTTGTTTCACTTGAAGATGCAAGATCATATTATTTGGCAAAATCTGTAGAATTTGGTGTTTCTGTTAAACACAGTCGTCGATCAACGGCATCTAGCTAGAGAATTCATTGATGCAGTCTTTGCTTGTACAAGGTACGGGAAAAGACAAGATAGTAAGGCCACTAACCCCCGACCTAGTTATAACTGTGAAGCGATTTTGCACGTGAGAAAGAAAGACGGAAAATGGATTGTCCAAAATTTTGTCAAGGAACACAACCATGAACTCTTTCCTAAATATGCACACTATTTTCCATGTGATAGAAACATTTCATCTCTTGACATGAGCACAATTAATGATTTTCAAACAAGTAAAATATATGCTGCAATGGCCAAAGTGCGGCCTTTAGAGCTAGCTGTAGGGATGCTAATGCTATGCTTAATTGACCTTTTTATGCACATGCAAGAAGAGAATCCAATTTTTTTTTTTATGCAATGGAGTAATGGACTTGGATGAGGACTAATGTTTGAGAAATGTTTTTTGGGTTGATGCAAAAGGTCGTGAAGATTATAAGATTTTTGGATATGTTGTTTCTTTTGATACTACATATATCACAAACAAGTACAAGATGCCATTTGCTCCGTTTATTGGTGTGAACAACCATTTTCAGTCTACACTACTTGGATGTGCGTTGCTTGCAGGAGAGACTACGTCAACTTTTGTTTGGTTAATGCAAACATGGTTGAGAGCAATGGGAGGAAAACCGTCGGGTGCTATATTAACTGATCAAGACAAAGCCATGAAATCAGCCATTGCAGAGGTATTTCCAAATTCTCGACTTCACTTTTGTTTATGGCATATATTAATGAAAATCCCTCAAAAACTTGGTCAAGTAATCAAAGAGAATGAAGATTTTATGGAGATATTTGATAAATGCATTTACAATTCATGGACTAGTGAAGAGTTTGAGAAAGGATGGTGGGATATGATTGACAGATTTGAGCTCCAAGACAATGAAAGGTTTGCATCTTTGTTTGAAGATCGTTCATATTGGATTCCTACTTACATGAGAGACACATTTTTTGCTGGAATGTCTACCACCCAACGTTCTGAAAGCATCAATTCTTTCTTTGATAAATACGTGGGTAAGAAGACTACTTTGAAAGAGTTTGTTGGACAATACAATATGGCTCTACAGGATAGACAAGAACAAGAAGCTCAAGCTGATATCAGAACTTGGCACACACTACCTGCTTTCATGTCTTCTTCACCTTTTGAGAGAAAAATGTCCAAAGTTTACACGCATCAAGTTTTTAAGAAGTTTCAAGTAGAGGTTTTAGGAGCTGGAGGATGCTATCCTAAAGAATTGAAGGAAGACAATATGACTAAAACATTTGAAGTTCAAGATTTTCAGAAGAAATATGATTTCAAGGTGGAATGGGATGCAAGGTTTCTTTGTAGACATGCATCTTGTTGTGTTCCACTCTTTGGGAGTTTTTGACATTCCATCTCATTATATATTAGAGCGTGGGACAAAGAATGTGAAGACCATATATAGCAGTACCATAAAGCAAACTCAAAAAGAAGTGAAGTACATAAAAGATTGTTTTGACGAATTGTTTCGAGAAGCTACAAAACCGAGTAAGGAAGGATCAATGTCTGAAGAGAGTTTTGATATTGCATATCTTGGACTGAAAGAAACCTTGAAAAAGTGTGCAGTGGTCAACCAATCTCTCAAAACCTCATAATCCCAGTGAAGATGTGATGAGGATAAAAATTTTAGTTGTAATACGCAACAAACAACAGTTCTTGACCCTCAAGTGTTGAAGACAAAAGGAGCTCCAAAGAGAAGTATAAAGCCTGGAACGAACAAGTGTAATAAAAGACATTGCAACAAGTCAAAGGAGGTTAACACAAAGGCATTGTCCAATTTGTTTCTTCGCTGGTTCTTTTTTTATAGGTCCCTCTTTGTGCAGCTAAGACCTGTATTCTCTATATTTTGTGATTGCAGTATTTAGTGTTCTTGCCTTTTGCAATTACCTTGCTTACAAATAGTATCTTCCTTTGAAATTTTGTAGGTTCAAAAGAATGATGAAGTGACAACTAATCAAGTAGAAAGCTCATCATAAAGAATGGTCAATATGTTCTAAAATATTATCAATTTTCATCACTTGACAAGCTTATTATAAGTTATTTTTTCTTAGTATACATGTCAACTACTTCAAAATAACTCTAAACTAATACTGAATTTTCTGATGTTATAGGGACACACAAAATCATCAACTAGAGCACCTCTATTTGATAAGGAGACGCATCCAGTTGCATCAACTATTGGTCTCCCTCTTTAAGGCCTACAAGGATCAGAAACAAATTATAGTCGTCTGGGTCAATTAACACAACTACCCATAGAAAATGGCAATATATATATAAATCAGAAAGTTCATTGTTTCCACATATATATTAAAGTCTTTAGACTTTAGAGTAACTAAGGTTATGAATTTTATTTTGAGTTTAGGTACAGGGGGATATCAGCTTTGCGACTCACACACATTTTGTTATACTACCTTGTTTTTGGATTCCGATTTGAATGATTTTCAAAACTATGGACTTGTTCTATAAATATTGGAACTCAGAATCACTCAAGCTACAATGGTCACATTACTCACATATCTTTGGATTCAAGTTTGGATGCTAATCAATCCTACGACCTTATGAATATGGAAAGTAGTGGGAATCAAGCGAATCATATTAATTCCATGTTTTGGAATCCCTTTTAAGGTGTGCAAATATATAGTTGACCTGTTATCATTTATATTGTCCAATTAGCCTTGTTTCATTTCTCAGGTAGTGAAAATTGATTGAACAATAGATTTTTTGCTGATGTAATTTTGCAAAACATTAATGGAAAGAATGATTTGTTATTTTATTTTTTGTTGATGGAAAATTTTATTCACACATTGCTAAATACTAGATACACATCCCCTACTTAATACACCACCTATTAACTTTTTTATTTTAAAATTTTACTAGAAGCTCAACCCCAAACTTCTTAAACTATCCCCATTCACAATACACCATACATATTCAGTAAATTCACAGATTCAAATCTTGTGTCCCACACTCCTAATCAATTATCGACACCTTTTCTTTTTCTTATGAAATTAAACTCCTTAATTAAAAGAACTGTGTTTTTCGCTCCATCAAGTTCGTCCTCTGTCCCATCTGCTTCATGATTCACTATCAAATATCAAACAACATGGATCGTGAGCGGTCATGAGCAATCTTCCATGGAATGAGACAAGCAATATGTATACTTCTCTATTTGACTATATTCAATCCATGAAATCCCTTATCTATGATATCACTTTTGTGAGTCTTGATTTCAAGCAAACTCCAACAACCCAGATGATAGTTGCATGTGGCCATATGGGCATAAGAGGAAAAGCAATCTGGAAACGAAAATCAATATATTAAGCTCTTCACATCTACAACTTTTATGATTCTTCTACCATGAGCAGAAGGTGAAGAAAGAGAAGGACCTATTGTTATGCATAAGTGCTTTAGAGATCAAAAACTCAGAATTCATTTGACAATGTTTGTATGGTGTTGTAGATGAGTTGTTAACTATTTGTAACTAGGGCTCTAAGTTTGCATCTTCATTCATGTAGTGGAGATTTTGAGCTAGTAAAAACCAACTATGTTTCTTTAATTTTGATATAAATGTCTCTTTTGGTAATTTGATGTACCCATAAAATCTGATGTTGGATGTTTGAAAAAAGGGATGTGTATTTAGTATCTAGAGGTGTGTGAATAAAATTTCTCTTTGTTGATCTCAATGGTTGAAGAAAAAAGAATCTTTTTTTTTCTTTTTGGTGATTTTTTGCAATACGTTACCAACCAGGTTTGCTAAATGTTAGTCATTGAAAAGTAATAAACTACCTAGCTGCTATTATTAATGGATGGAGCACCATTGTAGCCGAATAATTCAAGAATGGAGAGGCTAGTTTGTTTGATTATATGGGGTTTTATAATGCTCGTAATAGGCTATTAAGTGATAGACATTTTTTGTTATAAGCATATTCACAATCACATGGGTTTTGATTAAATGGGATCTAGCCATTCAGTCGTTCTATCTAGAAAAGGATAGTGGAGAGAAAGTAGAAAATGGAGGGAGAAATATGGTTAGGGGTAGAGATGGAAAAAAATAAATTCAAAGTTGTTTAAGTAAATCCAAATTGTGTCTGGCCCAAACTCTAGGTTACTTGACCTAGTGGTAATAGGATTTTAATTAGAGATAATCTCGGAGAATATCTTAGAGATGTTCATTTATTGTATGATTACCTTTCCTTGTACAATTCAAATTCTATGCATTGTAATTTTCTATATAAATAGGCCCCTATTATCAATGAGAACACACAACAATTCTCTCTCAAATATCGTTTCCCTAAAACAAAAGTAACATTAATTGTTATTGTGTAATTAAATAGTAGAAAGCCATGAGAAGTTGACACTTGTCTGAGTATGGTTCACACACACACTCAAGTGAGTGTGTATATAGCACTCCTCATTTCATGATACCCTTTCCAAATTTCAAGTAGCGCCCGAGTTGCTGCTCAGAAAATTATTTTGAACATTCTTTTAAACCCGGCCAGCCTAGGTGGGGCCTAGGCGGCCGCCCAAAGGGATTGTCAGAACACTGTTCACGCCCCTTTCCAAATTTCAAGTAGCGCTCGAGTTGCTGTTTCGGACAAACAAAAAAGATACACTTCGTTAGCAGGTTAAGCGTTTGAGCAGTCTTATCATCAAAGAACAAAAACAAAACAGAAACAATTCTTCGTCGAAAGGTATTAGGAATGTGCATCAAACAGATGCTACCTTATTAGTTACAGATGGTGAGATTTTAGCAACGGATTGGACTTCTTAATAGTCTGTGTATATGAACCCACACTCACATCAGTTGATGTTGATCCCTCTTCAAGAGCAGCCATAGCAGCTTCATTCATCTGGCATGAATAGATGGATGAATGCATGTTAGTATCCCAAGGTAAAACGCCTTCGCCCTTTCTTTTTGCTCCCACTAGAAACAGGAACGGAGACAACAAGGGGTACAGTAGCACAATCCAAGACGCAAACAAACAAAAATTAAAACATTCTAAAGTATATACAATTGACATACCATTGCAGAGAGATCAGCTCCACTAAAATTTTCAAGAGCCTTCCATCGACCGATCTCATTGAGATCTACACCGGGATCTATAGGCTTCTTCCTTGCAAGAGCTTTTAGGATCAAACAGCGCTCATCTCTACTCGGCAGGGAGACATAAATATGTTTACCAAACCTGCCCGGCCGTAAAACAGCAGGATCCATCGCATCAGGTCTGCCATGCATATAACAAATTGTTGGAAGGCATAATTAATCATTAGCGTAAAACTGAAAAAATAATGATGTGTTTTACCTATTGGTAGCACCAATACCAAATACACCCTGTTGCTGATCTCCACCATCTAACTCTGCAAGTAACTGCAATTGCAGGCAGTTAGTTCTATCCCTGGTTTTGTTTGGCTCCAATTTTGTTGCAGCTGGTCAACAGTCTCTTTTCAGCGCGGGCGTGCCAGCACCGTTCGGGTGCGGTCGTCGGGGGTGTCCCTTGACCTGACTTCTGTTGAGCGATTGTAGACGAGGAGAGCACCAACCTCGTCATGGGATTCTTTCTGCCTCGTGGTGAGGACTTTTGCTGAGCTTCTTGAAAATCACCAAATCGATACTCGATGTTGTAGATCGAGCAGAGCGAGAACCACCGGGAAGTGAGGAGAACTTGCTAAAGCGTGACTTTAGCTTGGCTGGGTTGCTAGGGCGTTGAATCAGCACTCCTCTTATAATGTCGTTGCTCCAAAGCCACTTGTATTGGCTTGACTAAAATTACTTGAACAGTAGCCTCTCTCCCTCTTAATTATACATAGTGAGCATACATATATTAATCGTCAGTCTTCCTTCGCGAACCATCCTTTGCGAGGCCATGTAATTAAAACCACTTCGCTGCCAACAATTCGCAACCCAGCTTTCGCCACAATTATTGGCAAAAATATTGATTTGACCTCCTCCACTGCTAATACCATACTAGGCATATTAAATGCCTCTTGTATATGTGCCCAGACCAATACCAATGGCCTCTTAAGTATATTAGCAAGTTCCAGCCACTATTAGGCAAGAACACAATTTTTTGCATCCTCTGCGACGCACAAATTTGAAACTCTTTTTGTATTTTTGTGTTTTTGTATTTTTTTATTATTATTATTTTTTTTTTTTTAATTTTAATAAGACATTGTGAATCAAGGTTTAGACATGCGGCCCAAGTATAGTCGTCTAGACACAAATTTTCTTTCAAATCCTTTGGACAACCTTACTGAAATGGCCAGGTGGGGGAGGGCGAACAAGAGAGGCAGAATCCATTTTGGCATGAGCTACTCCCACATAGTGGTTTAGGCCCATTTGCACGCACTTCTGGATTCAAGAACCTGTCATGAACGTTGTCCCCTTTCTAGACACCATTTCACATAGGCTATACTTACTAAGATGAGAAAGGTCATAAGTGTGAAGACAGTTCAACAAGTGTTAATAAAAGCCGCCCTTAACCTTAAGGGACCTGAACTAGGCACCAATAAGGAGTTTAGGCCAATATTAACAAAAGAGACTTCACCTATTCCTTTATGATTCACAAATGACGAAAATAAAAATGAAAACTGAAAATTGACAGGAAATTTAAAAACAAAGAAGGAAGTTAGCAGCACTATATTTGGCTAACCTCCAGAAGGCCACGGGGGAGGCCATCTATGCTTCACTCCAAGCTCCGATGTATCAAAATTTGTAGGGTAAAAATCCCTCCTATGAGAGCTTGTAGAAAAAGAACAAATATACTTCTCGTTGAAGAATTTGGAGGAATTTGGCTCGTGAGAGGGGTATTCTTGCCCCCCAAGTATCTTTGTTGGTTGACGAGACATGATCTCCAATTGTAATTTGGAAGATGACGGTGTCCCAAGATCGGCTTTGTCGCCAACTGTCGCCAACTTCTCTTGATCAAAGGGATGATCATGGGTCATATCTTGCCCCCCATGCATCTGATCAGTAGCCACATATTTGGCTTGATCAGTGGAGACATCAGATATTTGTTCAGAGACAATTTTCTTGTCTGAAGAACAATCTTGTTGATGACGTTCTCCATAAGTAGCCTCTATGTAAGGCTGTGATTCACCAGTGAGGCCATTAGGTTGATTGCCACCTATAGGCAAATCAGCCTCATAAATGACCTCTTCTCGAGCGTTCTGCTCAATTTCTAGGTCCCAATCGCGAAACCTCTGCTTTGTTTTTGCGATCAAAATGGCCATGTCCCTGGCTTGCTTTTCTTTATTCCTCTCGATGTTGGCCATGATGATCGCGAGCTGTTCATCAATGCTTGCCCCCTCTGGGATGGGAATAGGCATAAACTCATCATTAATGGCGGTATCGCCAATGGTGGCAACATTGTCCATCAATTCACTTTAGGAATTTCTTTTGGTAAAGATTTTCCCCTGGCATCTCAATGATGACGAAAAAAGACTCTAGTATAGTCCCACCGGGCGTGCCAAAATGTTTGTTTTGAAGCCCGGTGGTTGAATGCGCTTCAAGAGAAAAAAATTCTTATGTGGTCCCACCGGGTGTGCCAAAATGTTTGAAAATGTTTTGAAGCCCGGTGGTTGAATGTGCTTCAAGAGAAAAGCTTCTGATGTCGTCCCACTGGGCGTGCCAAAATGTTTGGCTCCAATTTTGTTGCAGCTGGTCAACAGTCTCTTTTCTGTGCTGCGTGCCAGCACCGTTCGGGTGCGGTCGTCGGGGGTGTCCCTTGACCTGAATTCTGTTGAGCGATTGTAGACGAGGAGAGCACCAACCTCGTCGTGGGATTCTTTCTGCCTCGTGGTGAGGACTTTGCTGAAGTTTCTTCTTGTTAACACAATCGATACTCAATATTGTAGATCGAGCAGAGCGACATCACCGGGAAGTATTGAGATCTTGCTAAAGCGTGACTTTAGCTTGGCTGGGTTGCTAGGGCGTTACCCTTGCTTGGCTGGTTCTGTAACCGTTGTGGTCGCGGCACTACCGTCGGCTCCCGAGGAGACTAGGACCGAAGCACGTTGACAGAGGGTTTGGTGGCACTGAAAGTCGGCTTCTGAGAAGACTAGGACTAGGAGTGTGATCACCGGTAAGAGAAAGAGAAAGAGAGGGAGAGGAGTTGCTCTTAGAGAGGTTTGCTCTAGAGAGAACTTAGATCATCTTAGAGATGTTGTTGTTGTTGTGTGAATGTGTGTCTTAGAATGAGAGGAGAAGGTGTTTATATAGGGAAGAAAAAGAAGAGTGAAATGATGAGTGGAAGAAAAATAATGAAAGTAGATCTAAGTTCACTTGTAAAATATGGAAAAGATAGAGAAAAGATGAAATGAAAGCAAAGCATGAAGGTGCAGCAATATGGAAGTGGTGATGATCTATTAAAGAGATTGTAGAAGAAAAATATATCCAAGGAAAAAGAGAAAAGCATCTAGCTTTCTTCATGTGGGTAGGAAACATGAACATGTGAATATTGAGCTGGTTTTAGGTCAGTTTCTGCCCCTTTATTCCTTCAATTATTTCTCCAACAAGACTTCATTATATGCCTTCGACTTCTTCATATGAAATGTTCCACTATGAGTGTAGATCATCCTGACAAATTTTCAGATTTTTATTCCATGTGGTTGGGCCGAAAATACTGCTGGACCTCTTACAGGTCCAGTTTTCCAGTTTTGCTTCTGTAGAAAATTGGGCTGATTGTTTGAAGGCCTTCCACTCAAAAAAAGCTCTGGCACTCTTCATAAGAAATGATCCTTGGGCTGTCTAGAATGGATCTGCAGAGTTTCAACTCATTTCAAGTTCATTTGGTCAGTTTTCTGCCCCTCCTTCCTTGTTTAGCTCGGTTTCTCCTAGCCGAAGTAGGAAAATGTGCTAAAGTTGACTTTTCATGTTTCCATGCTTCCATGCTTTCATAGTAGGCTTTATTTAGCCTCTAAATATATATTTCGAACTTGTCGACAATATATAGCTTGAGCCACTGACATTGGCTCAATTTCTCCAAGACACGCCTTGTCAGGCCAAAATGCTTATTTTGGGTCCAAACAGGTTTAAAATCCACACGTGTTATCATTTCTACGACATTTCTACCTGGTTCAGTAGCCGCTCAACAACCCATCCCCCTTGTCTGCCCCGCTTTGTTGTCAAAGCATCCACCTGTCATTAGTTGAGGGTAAAAAATTTTATAGCCATCATTTGTACAACACTTCTTCCTCAAAAACAAAAATAAAGTTATAATATACACTGCAATGTCAAGCACCTCTAGACATAAAACCAACATTTTACACAGGATTTGATTTTTCTGACTTGGATTAGTACGAGACCTTACATTAATTACTAGGGATCTATGCCATTGATCAGAGTGGCAACCTGCCATTAATAATCTCACCCTCAGATTTGGAAAATCATGTTTCTCCCAGGATGAACACAACAACACGCTAAGGTCTACTTTACAAACAATTCAATCTACATGGTTATATAACGCCTAACAATACAGACTTTCAGGCAACTTTATTCTCGTCCTTGGCCTAGGCAACTTCATATAATTTACCATTCAAACCAAATGATAGCAGTAATAAAAAAGTATCAATAGAGAAAACCACAAACCTCATCAAAGAAAATAATGCATGGCGAGCACGTCCTTGCACGGCTAAACAAGGTTCGGACTGCCAGTTCACTTTCTCCAACATATTTATTTAGAAGTTCAGCACCCTGTTGGAAAATAAACCAAGCTTATTTTAATTGTCTCTCTTTCTGATAGTTGCCTAGTTAAGTGTGGTAGTGTGATGGTGTGTCTAGAGTGCTCTGACTAGGTGGAGTCTTCTAGGTTGCTGTCTCTTTGGCGTGAAGTAATTTTAGCATGCTGTGTCTTCGGCCTCAGAGCCATTGTTGTTTTCAAAAACCCTTTGTTGTTGTTGCACACGCATATAAGGCTGTGCCTCTTGTATTTCGGCATTGTAGTAGCAGTGTTTGGGATATCAAAATCCTCTTCCTAAAATTCTCTCTCGGTTAGTTAGATTTGTGTGAGTTATTCTTGTTTCCATTTGTTGTTGCAAACATATTCCCCGCAGCTATTTGCTGCAGTTATTTCTGGTATTCTACATCTGGTATCAGAGCTCAGAGGTTGAAGAGCTGCTGGTGGTTCAAGGATGGCCAACAGGGTCGAGTTCTCGCAGTGCCCAGTCGGTAAATTTGACGGGAAGGGCAATTTTCAACATTGGAGAGCCCAGATGGAGCTTTTCTTCAAGGTGATGGAATACACAGAAGTTGTAATCAGTGGATTCAGAGATCCGGGAGATCAAGCTAATCTCACACAGAACCAGAGAGAGGAGTTAATCAAGAATCGGAAGAAAGATATATAGCAGAGCCCTGATGTATATCTATGGAGCCATTGATTCAGAGATTTATGAGAAGATTGCACATGCTGCTACAGCGAAGGAGGCTTGGGATTGTCTCATTAATAGCTATGTGGGACAAGATAAGGTGAAAAAGGTTCGGCTCTAGACTTTACGGCGGCAGTTTGAGCTTCTTCAGATGGAGAAAAGGGAGAGCATCTCTGATTACTTTTCACGCACCTTAGCAATTGTGAATCAGATGAGAGCCAACGGAGAGATTATAGCAGATTTACAAGTCGTGGAGAAAATTCTTCAGACTTTGACAGAACGGTTCGAAGGTAAAGTCACAGCAATAGAGGAGTCAAGAGATCTCACTGCCGTGACGGTGGATGAGCTTATGGGTTCTCTCCAAGCCTATGAGCAGAGGCTAAATGAGAAGTCAGAGGTTGCAATCGAAGAAGCATTAGAGACTCAATTGAATTTGAAGAAGGAGAGAAATTTGACGCACCGCAGTGAAGGAGGTTACCACGGTGAGGGAGGCTACCGCCGTGAAATAAGAAACCAGAATTCAAGCTACAAGAGAGGATCGAATCACCGATTTGGAGCAAGAAGAGGAAGAAGAAGAGGCTACACTTGGAGCCAACCACGTGATAAGTCCAGGGTTCAGTGTTTTAATTGCAGGGAGTATGGCCACTACAAAACAGAGTGCAATCAGAAAAGGAGGTCAGAGAGTCATGAGTTCCATGCCAAGATTGCAGAGAATGATGCTGATAGTGAATAGAATTTGCTGCTGGCTTTTAATGCTGTGAATGGTCGAGAAAAAACTAAGTGGTTCTTGGATACAGGTTGTAGCAACCATATGTGTGGTCATAAGGACTTGTTTGCTGAACTAAACGAGTCCATAACATCAGAAATCACATTTGGCAATGCAGCAAAGATGCCGGTGAATGGGAAAGGCAAAGTGTCTATCAAGTTAAAAGAAGGGCAGAACAATAGCATATCTGATGTGTATTATGTACCTGGTCTTCGCCACAATTTGCTAAGTGTGGGGCAGCTGTCTGAGAAGGGATATGATATGAGGATCTACAGAGGGGTCTTCACCATCAAAGACCCACAGCAAAGGCTATTAGCTAAGGTAAACATGACCCCAAATCGTTTGTTTCCTTTATATGTTGGTTGTGAGAATTTACCTTGATTTAGCTCTTCTACTGCTGGAGATAATTGGTTATGGCATATGCGTTTTGGGCATTTAAATTTCAATAGCCTAAACTTGCTTGCTCGAAATAATTTAGTCTCTGGTTTGCCTCCAATTTCTATTCCAAATCAAGTATGTGAGACTTGTGTGATCGGGAAGAAGCACAGAGATCCTTTTCCTAAAAGGAAGGTCTATAGAGCAAAAATGCCGCTGGAGATTATTCATTCTGATTTGTGCAGTGTTGAAGTCCCTTCTCATCGTGGTGGAAAGTACTTTGTCACTTTCATTGACAATTTCAGCAGGAAGACCTAGGTGTACATATTGAAGAATAAATCGGAGGCATGTGATACATTCAAGAGCTTTAATGCTTATGTTGAAAAACAGAGTGGGGAGAAAATCAAAGTGCTGAGAACTGATAGAGGGCAGGAATATATTGTGTGTGATGATTTCTTGCAGAAGAATGGAATTAAGCATCAATTGACTGCCCGGTACACACCGCAGCAAAATGGCGTAGCGGAGAGAAAGAACAGAACCATCATGGATATGGTAAGATGTATGCTGAAACTTAAAAGTTTGCCAAAGTATTTGTGGGCGGAAGCCGTCGCTTGTGCAGTATATATTCTGAACAGATCTCCCAGCAGCAGTGTTGATGGAAGAACTCCTTATGAAGTATGGAGTGGAAGGAGGCCAAATATCCAACATATGAGGGTGTTTGGATGCATTGCATATGCACATGTACCTGATCATATTCGAAAGAAGCTTGATGACAAGGCCGAAAAATGCATCTTCATTGGCTACAGCAATGTTACAAAGGGGTACAAGCTGTATAATCCCAAGACGGAGAAAGTGATTGTCAGTCGTGATGTTATCTTTGATGAGCAGAGCAAGTGGGATTGGTCTTCAAAAGAAAGCACAACAGGAGCATTTATTCCAATCGATGACGAATTTCAAGTCCAGCAAGAAGATGTCCCAGCAGTTCAATCTCCAGGAGTTACTGCTGTTCAAATCCCCGCAGTACAATCTTCAGTTCAAGTCCCCGCAGCTCAAACATCTCATGAAGGAGAATCTGGTCGCCCACGACGTAATCACCGATTGCCAGCACATCTCCAAGACTATCACATCAGTAATGACAATGAAGCATCTGATGAAGAAATTGTGAATTTTGCTCTTTATGCTGATTGTGATCCCCTCACATTTGATGAAGCCTACCAGCATCAACATTGGTTGAAGGCGATGGATGAAGAAATACATTCCATTGAGAAAAAATGATACGTGGGAGCTGACTTCTCTTCCTGAGGGAAAAACACCCATTGGAGTTAAGTGGGTATACAAGACAAAGTACAAGCCAGATGGAGAAGTAGATCGTTTCAAGGCGAGATTGGTGGTGAAAGGCTACAAACAAAAGCCAGGTATTGATTATCTTGAAGTTTTTGCTCCAGTTGCTAGACTTGATACTGTGAGAATGATTGTTGCTCTTGCTGCTCAAAATTCTTGGAAAATATTCCAAATGGATGTTAAGTCTGCCTTTTTGAATGGAAATCTTGAAGAAGAGGTGTATGTTGAGCAGCCTACAGGATATGTAAAGGAAGGCCAAGCTGACATGGTCTATAAGTTGAAAAAGGCTTTATATGGCCTGAAGCAAGCACCACGGGCATGGTACACTAGAATTGATTCTTATTTTATGGAGCATGATTTTCTCAGGTGTCCTTATGAGCACACCTTGTATGTCAAAACTAACCCGCAGGGAGAAGTTGTCATTGTGTGTTTGTACGTAGATGATCTCATAATTACCGGCAGCAACACAAACTTGATAGCTGAATTCAGGGAGGCCTTGACTTCTCAATTTGAGATGACTGACATGGGTCTAATGTCTTACTTTCTTGGTATTGAGGTGTTGCAAACCGAGCAGGGAATCTTTATTTCACAGAGGAAGTATGCAAGAGATGTTCTCAGAAGGTTCAAGATGGAGTCTTGCAATCCAGCTCTCACTCCAGTTCAAGAAAGATTAAAGTTGGAAAAGGATGGCTCTGGAGAACTTGTGAATCCTACTCACTACAAGCAGTTGGTTGGAAGTCTGCGTTATCTGACTAGCACTAGACCAGATATTACATTTGGTGTTGGGCTTATTAGTAGATTCATGGAGTCACCGCGGCAATCTCATTTGATGGCAGCAAAAAGGATCTTGAAGTATATCAAAGGCACTCAAGGTGATGGTATCTTTTACTCTGCAAATTGTCCAATTGAGCTTGTTGGTTATACAGATAGTGATTGGGGTGGTGATTCTGAGGATGCAAAAAGCACTTCAGGATATTGTTTTCACATTGGTTCTGGAGTTTTCTCTTGGTCATCAAAGAAGCAACAAGTGGTGACTCTTTCTACTGCAGAAGCAGAATACACCGCAGCAACGAGTTGTGCTACTCAAGCAGTATGGCTGCGTCGAATGCTTAGCTTCCTACAGCAGGAACAAGAATTTCCTACAAAGATCTTTTGTGACAACAAGGCATCTATTGCACTGTCAAAGGACCCAGTGTTTCATGGAAGAACCAAGCATATTCATGTGAAGTTTCATTATATTCGTGACTTGGTGAATGAGAAACAGGTTGAAGTTCACTTTTGTCGATCCAAAGATCAAGCTGCTGATATCTTCACAAAGTCCCTTAAAGCAGATGCCTTTCTGAAGCTTAAGAGAATAATGGTAATGATGAAGTACAATGAGCTTGGTTTAAGGGAGGCTGTTGGAAAATAAACCAAGCTTATTTTAATTGTCTCTCTTTCTGATAGTTGCCTAGTTAAGTGTGGTAGTGTGATGGTGTGTCTAGAGTGCTCTGACTAGGTGGAGTCTTCTAGGTTGTTGTCTCTTTGGCGTGAAGTAATTTTAGCATGCTGTGTCTTTGGCCTCAGAGCCATTGTTGTTTTCAAAAACCCTTTGTTGTTGTTGCACACGCATATAAGGCTGTGCCTCTTGTATTTCGGCATTGTAGTAGCAGTGTTTGGGATATCAAAATCCTCTTCCTAAAATTCTCTCTCGGTTAGTTAGATTTGTGTGAGTTATTCTTGTTTCCATTTGTTGTTGCAAACATATTCCCCGCAGCTATTTGCCGCAGTTATTTCTGGTATTCTACACACCCTAACCAGACAAGACAATAAATATCAAATAGATTCTATCAAATAATGAAACACACAGACGCAACTACTTAATGTGCCAGAGACCAAATTAATCACATCAACCAAATAAAACAAAATAAAAAAAAATCAACACAAAAAAAAAATGACTAACCTTGACGTATATAAAATTAGCTCCTGCCTCACTTGCAACAGCCTTTGCAATCAGGGTTTTGCCACATCCTGGAGGCCCGTAGAGCAAAAATCCCGTCTCTAAATCTAATCCGAAATTCTGAGAACATACATCATTTCAAGATTGCAATTACCCACTAAATAAATAGAGGTGGACGCAGCTTTTATCTAACACAGAAGAAGCACTCATCTAACACATGATGGATACTGAACATACGATGACACACGTGATATACTGAGCATATAATATATAAATCCCAAAAGTTAATCAAAAATGAATAAAACAATAGCTTCCAAGATAGTCAGAGAACTCATTTTGGCATTCTATTTTCAAGATGTATCCCGACCCAAACGGGCACAACAAAGAAAGACACCAACTGAGACAAGCTCAAAGAGATATGCTCGGAATACAAAATGCAAAAGTAATTACCCACATAGGTAAAAAAAAAAAAAAAATCTTCTGTCAATATTCAACTGCCTCAAAATACAAATCCCACAAAAAGTAAGTGGCAGTTGATGTGGAATCGAGGAATAAAAATTTCTGATTCTCACACTCGAACATTATGGGTAAAGAATACTGTCCATAGATGGTCATGCTTTGGTATTGACATGCTCTTCGGCTAATGTCATATGAGGATAGGAGAGGGATGAGAAATATGATTACCTTATAGATGTCTGGATGTTTAATACGCCTAACTATGGAACGGTAAAGGTCCTCCCTTAAAGAATCTAGGCCGCCAACGTCTTCCCATTTCACATTAGGTATTGCAGCGAATCCTTCTCTTTTTAAGGAGGGTTGGACTGCTTTAACTGCGTCCTGAGAAATGTCAACAATAATCAGACCAGCTTCTCCCAGAGATTTTATAGGTAAAAGCAGACCGACAGAAATTAAGTACAGTATTTCAAGAAGACAAGACGAGTTGAATATAAGAGTAGGAACAAGGTGGGGAAAATATAGAAAAGTAAGAGAATTCAAGTTGGAACAAAGAGTAGAGAGGGAGGGAACAAGAAGACATGCATAGAAAACAGGTAGGTGAGGCAGCATGCGGGTTTAAAATCAGTCGGCACCTGAGGAGATACTAAGGGATGGTAAATGAGCAGCACTAACTGCCCTGGCCGATACTTGGACACGTAAAGGATGCATTTAAGAATGCAAACGGCATATGAAATAAGAGCAAAAGAAACAGAAATTCAAGTAGAGATCAATAACCTCAAAATCAGCCATAGTGAGTACTTGAGGCCCAGAATCTTGATTGCACTTGGGAGACGCAGAATGAATGGAGACATCAGCAGCAACCATGTTGTTTACGATCCTTTCCAGTGCAATGGAACCAGCCCTGTTGACCAAGGCGGTCAAATCAGCTCCGACAAACCCGTAGGTAGACCTGGCTATTTTGAGAAGATCAAAGGAACCACTTTGTAATGTGAGATTGCGAGTGAGCAAAGAGAGAATCTGGAGCCTCGCACTTTCATCTGGAGGGCCTAAAAAAATCTCAAGTTCAAAGCGTCCAGGCCTCCTTAGAGCAGAGTCAATAACATCAGGCCTATTGGTAGCTCCAATGACGAGAACATGGGGATATTTCTGATCTGAAGATTGCGAGTTGGAATTTGGATCATCATGAGCAGCTGGTAATACAGTAGGTCTGTGAGATTCATCCATGGAAGTCATGAGTTGTGTCACGATCGGCCCCTCCATTGCACGTTGCACATCCTCTCTTTTTGTAGCGATTGCATCAATTTCGTCAATAAATACAATTGAAGGGGCCGTTCTATAAGCTTTGGAAAAAAGGTCTCGTATATTCTCTTCGGATGAACCTAATAACCCAAGAGAGAGAGAAAAAAAAAAAGAATGAATATGATATACTAGAAGATAGCAGAACCTAGTAGTAAGCAACCTATTCCTGTTAAATTGATAAATGCAATCCGACTTGTTCATAAATCACAAACCCAATCATTGTTTCTATAAAAGTGGATATGAATCCTAAAAATGTGAGACAGATACCTGTCACACTAGAGACGAGCTGGGTAGCAGAAATCTTATAAAAAGGAATGCCGAGTTCATTGGCAATGGCGTGGGCCTATTTGGTCTTCCCACAACCTGGTGGTCCGTGCAAGAGAACCCCAGATACTGGCTTGACTCCAAGCGATATCGCCAGCTCCGGATGTCGAAATGGCAACATCACAAACCTCTCCAGCTCGTTTTGCGCTTCTCCATCCCACCTAAGTCACTGAACCTCACATCCCCTCCAATCCCCGAATTCAACTGAACAACTCTCGGACTAAAACCAAAAGAACTCAACATGTTGTTGGGTATGTTGGGTATGGCGTACTCCAAGCAGCAGACGGCCAAGCCCGGATCCTCCTTGCCCGAATCCTCCTCGCCTGAATCCTCCTCGCTCTCACTGGCAGCATAGTTCAGCCGACGCCTTTTGTGGAAATTTCCTTGACCAATTTCTTCTTCTTCTTCTTGTTCTATGCTTCTGATACGCGGTTGTTTGGCCATTGACTGCTGCTTAACGGAAAGCGACGCTAGGGTTTTCTCGACTTTCGTGGTGAAAATAGGGAGCTTGATGCGTTGGTAAAAAGATGGGTACGTAGAGCGAAGTCGGTTCACAATATCGTCCAGACAAAGGTTCTTCAAGGGATCCAGATGACGGATAAGCCGCTCCTGCTCAGATATCCTCTTTCTTCCCTTCTTCATCTCCTCTTCCCAACACTCCAACACTGAAGCCTGAAGGCGTTGATCTGACGGGGGCGTTTTTTTTTTTTTTTAAATATGGTCTCAACTCTCAAGTCTGGGTCAGCCGAACTCTGCCCTTATTACAATTACAGCCCCCAAGTCGGGTTCAAAGTATGGCTCTCTGATGTACTTCAAGCTTATGTATCTATCATTCTATCTAATGTTTATTCTTCTCAAAAAAAAAAGTCGGGTTATTAACACTATATTAGTTCTATCAAGAATAGGACTTGCATGTGCCCAACTTGCAATAGGTTTATCACATGTAAATATTCGTTTCCAGGAAAAACCCTAAGCGCTGCTCTCTGACCTCGACGCCCTATCAGCACACCTGCAGGTGTGCCAAGTAGTGCTCGTCCGGCAGTGGCTTGTGTCAGCGTCGGCCTCTGGCCACGCGGATTACGATGCGGCTGCCGGACGGGTGTCCAAGTCCTCCTTGTGGTTCATTAGGATTGCAGGTTTGGGGTTTCTAGAGGAGGCGGATCGGGGCAATTCACTAGCGAGATGGATGGATAGAGGAGGTCTGGTCTCCTAGAGCATTGATGGCGGCTCTCTCGGTGATGATGGCACTCAACGGAGCAGCTTCGGGTCGTCGGGGCACGCAAGTGCTGTGTCTTTGGGTGGTGTCGTCGGGGGAGGCTTGCGTGTGGCTCTGGATTGGTGGCGATGGAGGTCGTTGCCGGAGCTGGGATCGTGGTCGCTGGTGGGGTGAGTTGGATCGGGCCTGCCTTGTTGGGGCCTTAGGCTACAAATCTGTCTTGGGCTGCTCTCTTTAGGATTTTTCCAATAGATAGTTTTTATACTTTCTAATAATTCCCTAAGGTTTTAGGGAACTATGCACTTTATGTGTCTATAGTACCTCTGGAGTAGTACTTAAGGAGGATTTACGCTATTTTCTACGAATTTGATGTATAATGAGTGGACCTATTTCTATGTACCACCATGGGTACTACCACACCTTCTTGATCTGTCTAGTTGAAGGCAGCAGAAGGGTATGTAATTAATGACCATTCTGGCATGTGATGAATGATATTGGCACCCGATTTGGGTTTGATTCAAAAAAAAAGAATAGGACTTGCATTTTTTTTTTTAATAACAACCCAACTAAATCTTATTTTAAATTATATTACCTATATATAAATTTGACTCCTTTTACCATTACACAGAAATTGCCTTCACACCTGATGTATTTGTTCTAAGATAGTTATATCTTAACTCACTCGGGTCCAGAATAATATTGGGGGATCAAGGTCTCCCCTCTCAATTCGCTCGGGGTAAGGGTAACAATTGTTCCCTTAACCTCACATATGTGTCACACGTGGCCAATTCTGGTTCTTATTTCATTTTCGTGATGGGCAATAATTCCAGCGACTCGAAATGAGGCGACTCTTTGCTTTTTCTAAAGAGAAATTGATTGCTCGATCTAGAAATGTGCATAATTCAAGACAATTTTTTTACTTAAATTTATTTTGTTCTGATATCAAATTGCCCCACACTTAACTTTATTTTGACTCTTGGTTGTGTGCTAATCTTGATGATATGAAAGTAAGAGATTTATGAGACAACAATGTTGAAGACATAGTAATGTTTTGTTTGTTTTGAGTCTTTGTTTTTGATTTTGTTAAGGGACTAGCAAAAACTAAGTGTGGGGGAATTTGATAGGAGCATAAAATGCGACAATTATAATATTCAATCCTTTACATTTTGCTTGGCTATTTCCTTAAATGTTTGTTTTAAGTCTGTTATCTTTTTAGGTAATTTGTGAAGCAATTCAAGAGAAAATGAAGCCTTAATAGAGGGAATTAAGGCACCAAACATGAAGTACAGATGCAAAAGATGAGGTTTGGTCACTCCTTTGGTCGAAAATAAAAAAGGAAGCTCACAGAAATTATCATGCAAAACAGTTGCTGCAAAGCTTAAAACTGGAATTCCAGAATCAGCTTCTCTGATTGAGTTTTGGAGAGCTTTTATTGCAACCTTTCGAGGACTCTTACAGAAAGGGCTGGCATTCCTTTAAGATAAGATGTTTTACTACAACATGAGCCCAAGAGTTGGTCAGAAACGTCAACAAGGCAGTAGAAATTAATGCTCAGAAAAGGCTTCCTGAGAAGGCAGAAACATACAGCTTTTTCACAAAGCATTTCGGGAGATCTTTTTTGGGGCTTTATTTGGAGTTTTTCTCAAAGGTGATTGATCATTCTAGAAGACATGATGTCATAGAGCATAGAGGAGTCAAGAACCATCCAAAGACATCGCAATAGCAAGTCAATCCTAGTCCAAGAATGAAGCTTCAGAAGCAGAAAAACGAATCCTATTCAAAAATTGGGAATTTGGTTGTGAATCTTTTCGGCGGTATTGGTGTGTAGTTTTGGAAGGTTTACGACACCACAAATCATCAAGGAAAACCTCAATCAATTAGGAAAGCAAATTACAAGCAGGGTTGGAGAAGGAAATAAGGCAATGGCGTCCCCTATAAATAGAGGCCTCTACACTGCGGGTGCATAGAAGAATTCTCCCTCTCTGATATGTTTTCCTTGATCAATCCATTATGATGTGTTGGTACCATTGTCTCACATTCGTGATTTTCTTTTCTTTTCTCATCAATTTCACTTCAAGTCTAAAAGCTGCATACATAATGATATGCCTTTAGATCCAAGGGATCTGCAAGGTAATTAAGTGTTTTTAAACTTACTTATATAAAGGGAATTAATGAGAATAAGCAAATACAATTAGGGTGCGGCTATTGTCACCCTGCCATCTACTCTCTTCACCCTACATAAAAAAATATTCCAATCCTAACCTTGTGATTAAGAAATTTTATAAAATAAAAACAAAAAATAAAACTCAAGAGCTAGCGTTTGCAGTGTACTAGGCTACTGCACCTCCCGTTGTGCAGCCCAGATTACTAGCTGCCTCTGCCTTTAACGTACAACTCGATCACCTGCCATCGCACTCTACTTAATTGTGTATTTTTTTTCCTTGGCTCCATGACTTCATCGATCCGATGTTCAATGAGCTCTTGATTTGATGGAATTTCTTTCCACCCACGAATTTTCTCTCTGTCTTTCAATCTCAGTTCACTTTGATTTTGTTTTTCATCAGGCCTTTTGTGCATCTTGATTAACTCCAACCCAGGTCAACAAAGTTCATATGCTCTATGATGAACCGACTAACAATATTAGAAGAAAAAGTGGATATATAGAGAGAGAGAAAAAGGAAGAGATAAAAAGAAAGAGACCAGGACATTTGTACAATGCTGCAAATATGGATTTGCTAATAAACGTACATAAAAATCGTAGTGAGGAAGGAAGCTTAAAAAGAAATTTCAAAAGCCTAAAAAGCAATTGGTCGATGAAGGCATGATTTGTTTTATCGGTGGCTTAATACGGTCCGATTGATACATTTTAAGTTTTATGACAGTAACTAGGAATTTTTGAATTTTTATTCCTTGACATATATTTTTGGTCATGAAAGAATTTAATAATTGCAAGGAGACCCCCGGCGTTTTTTATCTTTCTTATTAGAGGAAGAGAAAAAGGAAGAAATAGAGTTGAAGTGGAGTGTTGTGACCAATTTGCCCTTTTCGTGTTGGCTCAGCAACGGTGTATTTATTTCCATTGTGGATCAGAATCCAGAATGGCGAAAACTTAGGTGGCGTTCGGTAACATTTTCAAGTCATCTTTTTCATTTTATAAAATGAAAATGGCTTGAAAATGCGTTCGTTGGTCTGTTTTCAAAAATACATAAAATAAAAATTGAAAATGATTTTTTATTTTACTCGTAAAACAGGAAAACGACAAATAGACGTTTTCACCTTCTCATTCTCATATTTTAGAAAACACGGAGATATATGTATACATTTTCATTGTTTTTTGTATTTTCATACGGTAGTACCGGACGCGTTTTTGTTGTTTTCGTTTTTGAAAATTGTTTTTGGAATAAACTACCGGACACATTTTCGGATCTCAAAAATCCAATCTTGTTTTCTCGTTTTCATTTTCAAAATCAATTTTTGAAAAATCATTTTTAAAAACGTTACCGGACAGGCCCTTAGGGTTTCTTTTCTTTGGTTCTCCTTCCATTGTTCAACATGGCTCGCCATCACCGTGGCCTACTTCTCCGTCACAAACGGAGCATTGAACTCAAGAGGGATAAGCTCGCCAAGCTGAAGCTCAAAGGCAAAGCTGAGGTACTTTTATGGTTTGTTTTTTGAGTCCTCCCTAATTCCTGTAAATTGGAGTTGTGCATTATCTTTTAGAGTTCATGGGTAGCCAAGTATCTAACTGGTAGTTAAAATTTATGCTTATGATGGAAATGTGCACAAGGTGAAGTGTGATAGTTGTGATGGTGTTAGAAGTTAATGTTGTCTCCATAAACACTTCTGCATTTCCATATTTCCTATTTCCAACACCTGCATTTCATTCCAACACATCTAACTGCAAATTTTTTGTCGGGTCAC
The DNA here is from genome assembly GCF_958449725.1 of Rosa rugosa. Lineage (NCBI taxonomy): Eukaryota > Viridiplantae > Streptophyta > Magnoliopsida > Rosales > Rosaceae > Rosa > Rosa rugosa. The sequence goes on along the minus strand of NC_084824.1, from coordinate 40,152,476 downwards.
CGGTTTATTCTTGACTTCTTTCTGACTCCTTCAATCTTCATACGAAGGGACATTGTGGTGGCTTGTTACCCCTACATGTCCGAGATGAGCTTGTCACTTGTTCGCCAGGCTCAATCACAGCGGTAGCGAACAAAAGCACTAGTTTTTTTTTTTTCAATCGTGTCTCTCATACTTCATTGGTTGCATTTTTATTTCAAGTCTATTATTGTTTTATCTCTTGCAGGTATCCTCCACTTGGGTTCGTCCTGCTAAAATCCGCCATTACAACAAGATGCTATTGTCTCCTCCTTTCCTTCAAAGGTTGAGCAAAGGAATATTATCTATCAACAATCATATATGAGGTATTTTACTACTTTTTATTTTTCTTTTGGTGGGTTTAGGGTGAGTGTGACTTTGAGATGCTGTTATGACCAGCATCTGACCATTTATCCCTGCATCTTGCTTTTTTGGGGTCTCAGCTGGCTCCCCTTGAAAAAAAAAAAAAAAAGTAAATATTAGTGATTCAGTAAAAATCTGTGGGTATGGTGTCGATATTGCAACGTTGGTGCATGAATATTGTTTTATTTTTCTTGTTTTGCATTTGTATTACGTTCTTCCCCTTTCCAAGTATTAGCCTTTCATTTCCTTTGGATTGAGGCCTTGAGGGACCCTCGGGCGGGGCGGGGACCCCGGTGGTGATTGTTGTGGTGTCTAGCTATTGCTGCAGGCTATGGCAATACTAATTATTTAGCACATTTACATATCCATATTCCTTATCAAAGTTCTTCTTTTCTTGTCAGGATATCATTGCAACTGGTGGGATTGATAGAAAAGTTGTGATCTTCGATTTAAAGTCAAACAAAGTCATATCTACTCTAACTGGTCATTTCGGCAGGGTCACCAGTGTTAGATTTGTGGGTCGCCATGATCTGATCATATCATATTATATATGGGCCAGCTGACAGGGTGAGTTGCATTTATTTTGTTCTCTTTTGTTTTCATACATTTGTAATACAATTATTTCTTTAGTGCTTTTATTAGCTTTGCATCTCATTCAGTGTGCTCATTCACCTGGCCGCTTATTATTTTGCATATACTTCAAGATTGAGAGCTTAAAAATGGGGTGGTTGATTGACATACAGATCAACAAGGATTTAAGTAGATAGGCCATATTTTGTTATATAGCTTTATGCAAGTTAACTTGGTTGGCCTACTCTAACAAAACACAAAGGGTAGGAAAACAAGGAAACAATAAAGAAAAAGTGGGATTCAACACAGTCTATTTAGAGAGCATAAGATAGTTTATTTAGTATACTCTAATCTTTCAGTTCTAACATTTTTCTCCTTGACGTTGCAGAAGGTTTTGTTAGGGATACGCTTTGATGATGGGGATTATGGCTATGTCAAGACTTTGGCGAATCATACATCTGAGGTAAATTAGTTTTGACTTGACTTAACCACACTAGAAAATGTCCCAAGTTAAAGCTCTTCAGTTGCACGTAAATGTAGGGAGCAACGAATCTAGAAAAGGATAGATGCATTTTAAAGGATCATGCAACTGCTGATGGCTTTATCATCACTTAAATGTTGATGGCTTTATCATCACTTCGTTAAATTCTGTAGGCATCTGGTATTTTCTTCTCGAGTTTCAGAATTTCTTAGGCTTGACTGTGAAGTAACTCTTGTTTATCTTATATATAGTTAAAGGTGAATCCATTGATTTATTAAGGTACTTTCATAAGCTGACTGGACTTGTTATCCATGTTAACATATTCAGTTTTTATTGTAAATGAAGAGTGCAATTTTCCTAATTAAATTTTATCACTTCAAATGTCATGCTGTTCTCCCGAGAGAGGTAGGAAGGAGAAGAAGAATTTGCAGATGTACTCGTCATCTAATTGATCTGTTTAACTTTTATAACCATGCCATTTTTTTTTTGTGGGTTTTTTCTTTCTTTGATATGATATTCTCATGTACAGTGTTGGCAATTGTTGTTTTATGTTAATATCTGGTACAATGAATAATTGAAATAAAATGAATTATTTAAAAATTGTGTTCGTTACACACACACGCACGCGCGCACACACACACACACACACACACAGATATATATATATATATATATATATATATATAACTCAGTTTCGGGACTTGGCCAGAAACTGAGTTGTATTATTAACTATTTATGTGCTATAGTGATGATATGAATTTAACCAATGTCTTAAAATTTTCAGGTGCGAGATGTTACTGTACATCCCACAAATAACTACATCGTGATTTCTTCTCTTGATAACACATGGAGTTTTTGTGATATTTCCAATGGAGAATGTCTGAGACAGGTTATAATTATCTCTATCTCTCTGTCCCTCGTGCTTTCAAAATCATGCACTATTTCACATATCTTTTATTTTATCATCACATATCTTTTATTTTATATCTGTTTTCATTTTTAAATCATCTTCCATTATGAGGCAGTGCAATATGGAGCTCCTTGCTATTCATAAATAGATGAGGAGTCCAAACTTTTTCAAGATGATACTATGCAGTTAAAGAGATTCAATAAAAATTACAAGTCATTATCTCTGTACATGTTTTTGATTAAATTGCCCTTTAGGTCAAGGATGATTCAGTGTCTCAAGGTTATACATTTGCAGCCTTTCATCCAGATGGTGTCTTACTCGGAGTAGGCACCTCGGATAGTCTTGTCAAAATTTGGGATGTAAAAAGTCAGGTGTGTAGCGATCGTTTTCTGCTTGAGACTTGACTTTTTAATTCGTCTGATTTTGATTTCATGACTTCTATTGATTAACAGAACATGGTGAAAAGTCTTGGTGAGCATATTGGCAAAGTAACTTCCATCTCCTTCTCTG